>NC_139917.1:31545853-31658353 GCF_963514095.1 Eutrigla gurnardus
CGCTCTCTTTCATTTATTATTTTTTTAAGGATTTATTTTCCTATTTTCTCTTGAACTGGTTCTTTGTGAGATCTTTAATTGAAGGACATCAGAAGTCTTTTTCTTTTTTTGTTTGTTCCTTTTCACTTTGTCTCTCTTTCCTCCTCCTCTTCACCTTTTATCTTTTATGTGTCGTCCTTCCTCTCACACCTCGCTCCTCTTTTCTATCCATCTTTTACCTTTTCTCTTTATTCCATCCACTCGTTACTCCTCATTTCCTCCTTTCCTTCCTCCCTTTGTTCTTTCCTTCCCCTCTCCCTCCCCCTTCCTCTCCCTCCTCCCTTCCTCTTCCTCTCCTCCTCCTCTGACTCTGTACCTGTCTCACCCTCAGAGCGATCGGGGCTAACCCCCTGTACTGTGACTGTCGTCTGCTCTGGCTGTCTGACTGGGTGAAGAGCGGCTACAAGGAGCCGGGCATCGCCCGCTGTGCCGGACCGCGAGGGATGGAGGGGAAGCTGCTGCTCACCACGCCAGCCCACAGCTTCCAGTGTCTGGGTGAGCCGGCAGGAAACACCTTCCCATCATCATCATCATCATCATCATCATCATCATCGCGTGCACCTTATTAATACGATTTATCCTAAAATCGAGCGCTGATGACCGCAGCCTTTCCACTGATTTGTGATGAACTCAAAGTTAGCAGGGTATTTTAATGATCGGAGAGAACAAACACCCACACGATGTTTAATAAAAGCTTTCTAGTCCGTATGACGCCTGTCACCGCTCCGTCTGGGCGGGACTTAATTAGAGACTCACCTCCTTCTGCTGAAGGCTCACGTTGTCTGAGAATACTGCGTGAGATCTATTTGTGTTTAAGATGCACAGGCCTGTATTTGAAGATAAAAACATGCATGCACCAGGAAAACACACCGTGAAAGGGTTATAGTAAGTTGCCATTGTGACCTGCCAATCAGCAGGTAAGCCCCGCCCCCTAAAGCATCCCCTGCTTTCTGGTCTGGTGGACTCTAAATGGACCATAATGTACTAAATGAACATCATGCTGGATTGAAGAAGACTTGGAACTAGAGATTGAGACCATAAACTCATGTTTACAATGTTTACTGAGATAATACATCAAGAGAGAAGTAGGACCATTTTCTCATAGACTTCTATACAAGCAGAGAGGAGTCGCCCCCTGGTGGCCAGCAGAGAGAAGTAGGACCATTTTCTCATAGACTTCTATACAACCAGAGAGGAGTCGCCCCCTGGTGGCCAGCAGAGAGAAGTAGGACCATTTTCTCATAGACTTCTATACAACCAGAGAGGAGTCGCCCCCTGGTGGCCAGCAGAGAGAAGTAGGACCATTTTCTTATAGACTTCTATACAACCAGAGAGGAGTCGCCCCCTGGTGGCCAGCAGAGAGAAGTAGGACCATTTTCTCATAGACTTCTATACAACCAGAGAGGAGTCGCCCCCTGGTGGCCAGCAGAGGGAATGACAGGTTTAGGTGCTTATTTTGCTGTTGTAGGAGGAAGTAGAGGTGAAATGCTGTGTGATCAGGTATGACTCGTTGCACCTGTTTAGCACTAAATAGGATGCTCCTAAAGACAGAAGGTGAGCAGGTCTTCACAGAGCTCTGATTGGACGGAATGCAAACACCTTCCCTTTTTCAAACATTTATATTAAATAAAACGTTTGTACGTGTACTTTAAATGCATCTTTTCATCCTTGCAATTATATTTAATCATTTTCTACTTTTAATCTCCGGTGTTCGATGATCTTGTTGTTTTCATAAGGTGACTTTTTCCTGTGAAGCACTTTGTTTAAAAAGAAAAAAAAAAGGATACGCTAATTTATCCGAAACTATGACCGCGATCTTTTATTCAGTGTAACTTGCTCTCAAATAAAAAAAGAATGTTCTGCATTATCCTGTGTTAGAACACGGCGGCGGGGGTTCGATGCTGCACTCCACCATGTGAAGACGGTGTGAACAGTGACGGTGTTAATGGGCCTCCGTCAGCACAGGCGCTAATTGTTGCTTCTTTAAATACCAAAATACTGCAGCGCTGTTAAATGAGTGTATGTGTGTGTGTGTGTGTGTGTGTGTGTGTGTGTGTTTCCAGGTCCGGTAGATGCGTCTGTTCAGGCCAAATGCAGCCCATGTGTGACCTCTCCCTGCCAGAACCAGGGGGTCTGTCAAATCCACCACACAGAACTGTACACCTGCACCTGCAGGTCTGGCTTCACGGTATGACACTCTGTGTACGTGTGTGTGTGTGTGTGTGTGTGTGTGTGTGTGTGTATGTGTGATGTGTTTAACGTGTGTGTGATGTGTTCAGGGTAAACACTGTGAGACTCCGGTGGATGCCTGCGTCAGTAACCCGTGCACCAACGGAGGGATCTGCATCAGCGACGAGCAGACGAGAGGCTTCAGGTAACGAGTCTACAATCGTTAACACAATCTGGTGACCTTTGACCCCAAACAACAGCCAGGTCACGTCACTTCTTCGCTGCTTTTTACTTAGTTAATTTCACCGACAGACTTCTTCCTCTGTGGTCGGATCATATCCAATCCACCATCCTCCCGACAGACAGGCCAAGTCCCGCCCCCTTTCTGGTGGACCCCCCGTGTGGTTTTATTATGGGAAAACATACGTACAGTAGACTACAGCTAGTTACGGTTAATTATTTGAGGGCCGTGTTGGTGACGTACCTAGCTAAGTTAGCTAGCAAGACGAGGTAACGGCGGTGTTGGTGACGTACCTAGCTACGTTAGCTAGCTAGCAAGACAAGCCACCGGCCGTGTTGGTGACGTACCTAGCTATATTAGCTAGCTTGAAAGACAAGCTAACAGCAGTGTTGGTGATGTACCTAGCTATGTTAGCTAGCTAGGAAGACGAGCTAACAGCAGTGTTGGTGACATACCTAGCTACGTTAGCTAGCTAGCAAGACGAGGTAACGGCAGTGTTGGTGACGTACCTAGCTACGTTAGCTAGCTAGCAAGACAAGCTAACGGCCGTGTTGGTGACGTACCTAGCTATGTTAGCTAGCTAGCAAGACGAGCTAACAGCAGTGTTGGTGACGTACCTAGCTACGTTAGCTAGCTAGCAAGACGAGCTAACGGCTGCGTTGGTGACGTACGTCGTGCGATACCAGAGATGTAGTTCACTGAAAAACCTACGAAAAACTGAGACGTTCACGATGTGCAAAATAATCGGGATAAATATATATTTTTCTCTCACCGCTGACTGCCGACTTTGGCGATCCTCCAACTTGTCTTCTAGCGCCACCTACAGGTCCAAATGACCACTTTACTTCATGACAGGATAGAAGTAATGAGCCCGTGTCTCTTTTGTTTTGTTTTTTTAAGTTGAGGTAAAAGCTAGCATAGCATGCTAAGACTTGGAATGTCAGCTTTCTATATTTAGATGCTAATTGTCTGCATACGACGCGGAATGCTAACAACTTTGCGTGAACATCCCTGTTTGTTTGTGTGTGTTTGTTTGTGTGTTTGTGTTTTGTCCAGCTGTGCGTGTGCGTTCGGTTTCCACGGCACGTTCTGTGAGGTGAACGTAGACGACTGTCAGCACCACGGATGTGAGAACGGCGCCACCTGCGTGGACGGAGTGGGCAACTACACCTGCTTGTGTTCACCGAGCTACACAGGTGCGATACCGCGGTCGGTTTCGCTTTGGCTCCTCCCCCCACCCAGCGACATTCCATTATGATGGCGTTTTTTTTATGAAACATACAGGGTTGGTACGGGTGCTGGAAATCCTTGAAAACACTTGAATTTTAGTGTGGCGTTTCCAAGGTTTGAAAAGTGTTTGGATGTAGAATAAAGGTCTTGAAATGTGTTGTATGTGATGACATCTATGATAGAACAGAGAAAAGAAGATCTCCATATTTGAGGGACTGAAAACAGCATTTTCTGACATTTCTTTATGAAAAATGACTTTTGATGATGAACAGATGATGAAAATAGTTGGTGATTATATTTCTGTGGATCTGTTAGTGGAATTAGTTTTCCTTTCATTTGTGGTCCTTCTGTAAAAAGCTGTCTCCAAACATCATGTTGGTTGTTTAGAGGACAATAACATCTCATTTAATGTGATGAACAAGTGACAGAATAAGTAGACTGAATACTGACCATTGGATTGGTACAAATATGGAGTTTACCACAGCTGGAAGGGGCTGGAAAAGCATGGAAATACACCTTGGAATGCTTTAAAAGTGCTTGAATTTGACTTTGGAGAAGGTGGAGGAACCCTGAACAAACATTGAGAGGAAGTGTTCTCTCTGTTCTCAGGTCTGCTTTGTGAGGAGGAGGAGGAGGATGTGTGTTCTCCAGGTAGAAACCCCTGTCGGCATCAGTCCACCTGCATCAGTGCTCCGACGGGCCCCAGGTGACCACATACACACACACACACACACACTCACTCACACACACACTCACATCTACATCACTGCTCAGCAAAGTTTCTGATCTCAGACAAGATTAAAAATCAAGACACACAGACAAACACATCAAAGGTGAATTCCAACACCGTGTATCAAGGTTTGTGTGTGTGTGTGTGTGTGTGTGTGTGTGTGTGTGTGTGTGTGTGCTGCAGGTGTGTGTGTATTCCAGGCTGGGTGGGGCCGGACTGCAGTATAGATTATGATGAATGTGTGGACCATCGCTGTCAGAACGGAGCTCCATGTGTCGACCATCTGGACGGCTACAGCTGCGTCTGTCCGTTGGGATACAGGTACTGGACCACTGTAGACCCTGGGACCACTGTAGACCACTCAGACCCTGGGACCACTGTGAATCGAGTACCGATATAAACGCCTTCTGTTTCCCTCCTCAGCGGTGAGTTCTGTGAGGCGGCTCCCCCTCCACCGTCTCTCTGCCAGCTGACCCCGTGTCAGAATGACGCCCCCTGCCTGCAGAAGGCGGGGGCGGCGGTCTGCCAGTGTCTGCCGGGCTTCGAGGGTCAGCGCTGCGAGAAGCTGGTCAGCGTCAACTTTGTGGACCGAGATTCTTACGTTCAGCTGCAAGACGTCAAGAACTGGCCTCAGGCCAACATCACGCTGCAGGTGAGGACGCCACGGCGACGCCACACACCGTCTCACACAGTCTCACACACACACACACACACACACACACACACACACACACACTGATTGGTGTGTCTTTGTGCTCCAGGTGTCAACAGCAGAGGAAAACGGTATCTTGCTCTATAACGGAGACAACGAGCCAATCGCTGTGGAGCTCCATCAGGGTCACGTCAGGGTCACATATGACCCCGGGAACCAGCCTGCCACCGCTATCTACAGGTACACACTCACACACACACACACACACACACACACACACACATGTCGGTTGTTACAGATATCCTGCAGGGTGAATTTAAGGAAGTTTCAAAGAGTCTGAAACTATTTTATACAATAAACAGGTAATATCAGGCAGAAACCTCTGGTTCAGTGAAGCCAGCGCTGAAGTGCCTTAAACTGTCATTCTCTCTGCTGGCCACCAGGGGGCGACTCCTCTCTGGTTGTATAGAAGTCTATGAGAAAATGGTCCTACTTCTCTCTTGATGTATTATCTCAGTAAACATTGTAAACATGAGTTTATGGTCTCCATCTCTAGTTTCAAGTCTTCTTCAATCCAGCATGATGTTCATTTAGTACATTATGGTCCATTTAGAGTCCACCAGACCAGAAAGCAGGGGATGCTTTAGGGGGCGGGGCTTGCCTGCGGATTGACAGTTCGCTACCACGCTACCAATGCTAGTTAGCTACTAAGATGACTTTAACACTTAGCTGTAAAGTTGACTTTGAATCATGAAGCTAACTTTGTTAGCAACTTCACACCAGAATCCACATGGATCCGGATCCAGTAAGGTTGCTTTCCCAGAGAAACAGGACTTATTGAATCCTGCAGGAACTCAGACCAGATGAAAAGGTTCTTGACTAAGTAGCAAATAACTGGTTTGAGTTCTGCAGCGTTTCTCTGTTCAACATGTGCACCATCACACTCAACCTCCTTCAGCGTCTTCGTCACATTTCAAAAAGCCGAGTGTTCGTCGAGCCCGACGATCGAGCCCTGGACTCCCACCAGGCTCCTCAGCAGCCTCTCAGCCCGCCGTAACCCCGGCAACGCCGCTCAGAGTGCGGCGCATGCTGTTGCTCCGAGCGAGTCCCGCAGCGTTGGGGAATGTGGACACGTGACGCCGGCGGGCTTCTGGGTAAATTAGAGACGCGGCCAGAGGACACTTGAGGCTGAGGGTCCACTTGATCGAGGTGTCGAGTGCTTAAATGTTAGGATGGTTCACACACACACACACACACACACACACACACACACACACACACACACACACAGTCTGAGTTTGTGTGATAAGCAGCTGCAGACGAGACTTGGACGTTGTTTGAGAAGAGAAAGATGTAAGTAGAAGAGAACAGTAGAAACCTCCAGGTTGACTTCCGAAAGTAAAATATTTTCTTATATTGAAACCATCGTTCCCAGCAGGAAATGCATGTGGAGATTTGTTTTTCCAAATCGAGAAACAAATGTATTTTTTTATAATTTTTATATTAATTTATTTTATTGAAATTTTTACCGTGAATGTTGTTTTTTTTCTGGACTATTTTTAATTTATTGTTTTTACTCTTATATTCGTCTTGTTGTGCAGCACTTTGATGGAAAGCACTTATAATATATATTATTATATATTATATATTTTGATTATAAATAAAAACACCCCACCCTAAAAAAAATGTAATCTAACAAACTATTTAGATTTATTCCAGCTGCAACTTTAACATGAAAACCTTTTGTTGGTTCAGCACCGAGACGGTGAACGACGGGCAGTTTCACACGGTGGAGCTGGTGACCTTCAACCGGATGGTGAACCTGTCTGTGGACGGAGGCGAGCCCACCACGCTGGACAGCCAGGGGCGGAGCCAGGCGGCGGATGGGGACACGCCCCTGTATGTGGGAGGTAAGAGCAGCGAGAAGGTGGCGGCGGCCGGCGGCACATACACTAAGTTCCCTGTCCTCTGAGCGGATCTGACCCCCGTCTGCGTCTGCAGGCGTCCCCGAGGTGGCGATGGACGCCTCGCCGGGTCTCTCCTCCCAGACCTTCAACGCCTCCAGCTTCCACGGCTGCATCCGGAACCTCTACATCAACCACGAGCTGCAGGACTTCACCCGCGGCACCATGAAGCCGGGTGTGGTGCCGGGCTGCCGCGCCTGCCGCAGACTCTACTGTCTGCACGGCGTCTGCCGGCCCGACGCCACTCAGGTACCGAAACACGTAGCTAACATTTAGTCGTCTCATATAAACGTGTATTTAGAGGGGAAGGCCACTAGGGGGCGTAACAGCTATATTACCATCTTTCCCAGGGGCCTCAGTGTCACTGCCAGGCCGGTTGGACGGGACAACACTGTGACCAGCCAACGACCGGAGCCGATACTGTCACCACGGCAACCGGAGTCAACCCGTGCGAAGGCAGCAAGTGAGTGTGTGTGTGTGTGTGTGTGTGTGCCGTTTCCTGTTCCGGTTTCTGCTGACTCGTCATCCCTCACGGTGTCATTTCGTCGCCGGTTCGATCCCAGGTGTGTGAACGGTGTCTGCGTGGCGGCGGACGAGCACACGTACCGCTGCGACTGCAAGGAGGGATACCGCGGTGCGCTGTGCAACCTGCAGGGGGAGCCGCAGGGCTCGTGCCTGGGGCGGCCGTGTTTTCGCGGGCGCTGCGAGGAGACGGAGGACGGAGAGCGCTGCGTCTGTGAGCCGGGATTCACCGGAGAGAGCTGCGATATAGGTGACTTGTTTTCACCACATCTATATAGTTCTATTTTAGTTTAGGATCAGGGAGCTTTAAATATGTTACACTGGAATTTCTTTGTGTTAATTTCAATATTTATCATTGAATTTGAGTGAATTGACGCCCCCAGAGTCCCCGTGTGGAGGAGAACCGGTGAGGGACTACCACCGCCTGCAGCAGGGCACCGTCCTCTGCCAGACCTCCAAGCCTTTCTCCTGGGTGGAATGTCGGGGTGGGTGCCAGGCGGGAACCGAGCCGGCCGCCCTCGCCGGCCCCTCCCCCCCCTGCTGTGCTCCTCTGAGGGTCCGGCGCCGGCGGCTCACGTTCGAATGCGACGACGGGACGTCGTTTACGCAGGACGTGGAGAAGCCTGTGGAATGTGGCTGCAAGGAGTGTGTGTAGTGCTGTGGATGTAACGTACACACACGCACACACACACACACACACACGCACACACACACACACACACACACACTGTAGCGATTCTATCACTGATAAACGGACATTCTAGTGTTTGTTGTGTGTGTTTTGGTGCACAGACGCACCAAAACACAAGACAGTTCTTCCCTCTTGAGACATGAAATCAACGAGTCAACCTCATCCTCCTCTTCCTCCTCATCCTCTTCGTCTTCTTCCTCCTCGTCTTCCTCCTCCTCGTCTTCCTCTTCCTCCTCATCCTCTTTATCTTCCCCCTCCTCGTCTTCCTCCTCCTCGTCTTCCTTCTCCTCGTCTTCCTCTTCCTCCTCCTCGTCTTCCCCCTCCTCGTCTTCCTCCTCCTCGTCTTCCTCTTCCTACTCATCCTCTTCGTCTTCCTCCTCCTCGTCTTCTTCCTCCTCCTCGTCTTCCTCTTCCTCCTCCTCGTCTTCCCCCTCCTCGTCTTCCTCCTCCTCGTCTTTCTCTTCCTACTCATCCTCTTCCTCCTCATCCTCTTCGTCTTCCCCCTCCTCGTCTTCCTCCTCCTCGTCTTCCTCTTCCTACTCATCCTCTTCGTCTTCTTCCTCCTCGTCTTCTTCCTCCTCCTCGTCTTCCTCTTCCTCCTCCTCGTCTTCCTCCTCCTCCTCGTCTTCCTCTTCCTCCTCCTCGTCTTCCTCCTCCTCGTCTTCCTCCTCCTCCTCGTCTTCCTCGTCCTCGTCCTCCTCTTCCTCCTCCTCGTCTTCCTCGTCTTAGCTGCAGGAGAACCTGCACACTAGCACGTGACCGACTCGTCCTCCTTCTCGTCTGTGTTTGTGATGCGTGGCGTTGATGCGTTCTAGGATATTAAATGAAGGATGGGTCAGAGAGGAGTCACACAGGCAGCGTAGCCGGAGCTGTACTGGATATCATACATATATAGGATACACGTTTTTAAATAGAAAGTATTTGGTTTTTATATGAGGATCTTTTCAGTAATTGCAGAATTGTGATTCTCTTCTCTGATTGGACGATTACCCCAACGACGTCTCCGTGAAACCCTGAACCACACAATATTGTGAAAGATTACAGCAGAGATCTTTAAAACGGTGAAATAAAGCATAAATTATCAGGTCGGCCCCGCCGCCAGACACAGCCCAGAGGTCAAAGGTCACTGGGTTCACGGGGTCAACGGCAGCGGGGTCATGACACGCTCCCATCGCTGCACGCCAGATGCCCTTTTCTCCCATTTCAGACTGGCAGGGAGAGTGTGTGTGTGTGCAGGTTTCGTCCTGCTATCTTTGTGAGGACCCGTGTTCATTGACCTCCAGGAGGAAACGAGTAACGTCGTCATGGTAGCGACCAAAACTTAGAGATTGGGGTGTGATACGTGTGAATCCGGGTCCTCACAAGTGTAGGAGAATGGGTCCGTGTGTGTGTTCGTCACCATAGGAACGCCTCCGACGACGAGACGCCACCGCCGATAACGAGCTCCATTTCTACGACGACGCGGCGCGATTGTTTCCAGATCAAACGCTTCCTCGTAGCAGAACACGTAGCTTTTATACACGATGTTATTTATATGGAGCCGAGAGAACGATGCGTAATATTTCATTTTAACATGTTTTTTGATTTGCTTTTTTAGTCTCTGAGTTAAATGTTCCAGAGAGCCGATGAGTCGAAAACTAACGTAGCTTTTATTGTCATTATTATCATTGTTACTATAACTGCAATACATCTACACACAGTAACAGCCTAACAGATTGTAATATATATTATAAGCTTATATAATGCATTTGATTTTGTCATAGTATTTTTATATGTTGAAGAGGATGTTGTCACCGTTATATCTGTAGACTGTAGAGAAATCTTTGTTTTCAAGTTGCCAAAAAAAGTTTCCAACCAAGAGGCCGTTATTGATTATTGATTTTTACCAAAAAAAAGAAGAAGAAAAAGTGTTTGGGTTTGTGTGTTTTCTCACCTGAAAGCTTCTTTTTTCCTATTTATTGAAATAAAAGAGCTGTTTCTCCTCCGTTGTTTCTCCCTCTCTGTCTCTCTTCCTCTTTGACCTTGGCACCGGCTCTGGGATGCTCTCGTTGTTGCTGCCGCAACCTTTGACCTCACCATGTCACGGCTGTCTCGCGACGTCTGAGTCGATGGCCGGCGGCAGCTCATTGACGCGGAGGGGAGGATGGTGGGAGGATGGTGGGATGGGGGAGGATGGAGGGATGGGGGAGGATGGGGGAGGATTGGGGAGGATGGAGGATTGGGGGAGGCCGGGTTGAGATGGTAGTGGGAGATGGGAAAGATGGAGGACAAAGTGAGGAAGGATGGAGGGGGGAGAAAAGAGAGGGATGTCCTGCTGGGGGGGAGGAGGGGGGCAGCACTCTGAGACTGAAGCCGTTTAATGAAAGCGTGATTTATGCGTCCCCTCGTAACCATAAAACATAATATATACCCCCACCGGCTTTGACAGCCCCTCCTCCCCCAACACACAGTTAAAGCTGCTGCATCTCTCCACCCCACCTCCACCTCTGCATCCACCCCACACACACACACACACACACTTCAACCTTTCTACATCCCCATCTTTACCCCTCCCCCCTCTCCTCTGTCTTTAAAGGAGGATAAAATCACGGCAGCAGCACCTTCCCAACCCCCCCAACTCCAATAAAGACCTCCAACGTCTTGTTCCCCACGCCGACCGCTCACAAAGGACTCGAACACGCGGGGAGACGGTTCGTCACGCACAGCGTAACCGCGGAAACGTACAAACAACGCATCCAATTTGGCCAAAAGAACAAATGTACAACAATAATTTATGTTGGACGACCTCAACGTGTTTGATCTCGGAGGAGGAAGTCGTTATAAAGCAGAAATACATAAACCAATAAAGATGTGAGGATGAAGCATGTGTGCTAAAAATAGGTAGGTAGGTTTTTTTTTCTCGTTTGTACCAATAATTCAACATCTGATGTTTGTCAATTTAAAAGATTTAAATCCAGAAAGTCTCAGAGTCGTAGGTTTGTCATCGTATCGTCCAGCTACGTTCCGTAACTCATATTTACCACAATTCCGAGCCCACGTGAAGGCAGCGTGTGAGTCGGGGTTACATCCTGGTACCGAGCACACACTCGACCACACGACTAAATACACACAAACATTCCTTCACGGCTTCAAGGAGACCACATAGAAACGTATCAAAATAGATGCCACACGACAAGAAAGGGATGCCAAATGGCTTTAGGTAGGCTGGTGGTGTGGGTGTCTGTGGACAGGAGGAGGGGCCTCTGACGGGCCCCGGGGCCCCTCTTCTCCCCGTCTGCTCCTCCGACCAAACCAAACCTCTGAGATACATCCTAACCTGCTGATCCGTCTGACAGCAGCAGAGGGCGAGGACACACACACACTCACACTAACACACACACACACACACTAACACACACTCACACACACTAACACACACACACTAACACACACACACTAACACACACACACTAACACACACACACACACACTAACACACACACACACACACTCACACACACACTCACACACACACACACACACACACACACACTAACACACACACACACACACTCACACACACACTCACACTAACACACACACACACACACTAACACACACACACACACTCACTCACTCACTCACACACACTAACACACACACACACACTAACACACACACTAACACACACACACTAACACACACACACACACACTAACACACACACACACACTCACTCACTCACACACACACACACACTAACACACACACTCACACACACACTCACACACACTAACACACACTCACACACACTAACACACACACACACACTAATACACACTAACACACACACACACACTAACACACACACACACACTCACACACACTAACACACACACTAACACACACTAACACACACACTAACACACACACACTAACACACACACACACACACTAACACACACACACACACTCACTCACACACACTAACACACACACACTCACACACACACACACTCACACTAACACACACACACTAACACACACACACTAACACACACACTCACACTAACACACACACTCACACACACTAACACACACACTCACTCACACACACACACACACACACTAACACACACACACACTCACACACACTAACACACACACTCACTCACACACACACACACTAACACACACACACACACACTCACACACACTAACACACACACACACACTCACTCACACACACTAACACACACACACTAACACACACACTAACACTCACACACACACACACTAACACACACACACACACACTAACACACACACACTAACAGACACACTAACACACACACACACACACACTCACACTAACACACTCACACACACTAACACTCACACACACACTAACACACACTCACACACACACACACACTAACACACACAAACTAACACACACACACTAACACACACACACACACACACACTAACACACACTCACACACACACACACTAACACACACAAACTAACACACACACTCACACACACTCACACACACACACTAACACACACACACACACACACACAGACTGTACAACTGTTGCATCCATTAATTCAGAGGGATTTCATCCCAACTGTTTCCTCTCCTCTCTTCTTCCCTCCTCTCCTCTCTTCTTCCCTCCTCTCCTCTCTTCTTCCCTCCTCTCCTCTCTTCTTCCCTCCTCTCCTCTTGTTTCCTCTCCTCTCTTCTTCCCTCCTCTCCTCTCTTCTTCCCTCCTCTCCTCTCTTCTTCCCTCCTCTCCTCTTGTTTCCTCTCCTCTCTTCTTCCCTCCTCTCCTCTTGTTTCCTCTCCTCTCTTATTCCCTCCTCTCCTCTTGTTTCCTCTCCTCTCTTCTTCCCTCCTCTCCTCTTGTTTCCTCTCCTCTCTTCTTCCCTCCTCTCCTCTTGTTTCCTCTCCTCTCTTCTTCCCTCCTCTCCTCTCTTCTTCCCTCCTCTCCTCTCTTATTCCCTCCTCTCCTCTCTTATTCCCTCCTCCCCTCTCGTTTCCTTTCCTCTTCTTTCCTCTCCTCGTTTCCTCTCCCCTTCCTCCTCCTCTGTCCTGCTCTCCTTGCCCTTTTGCTCCTCTCTCCTCGTCTTCCTCCTCTCCATCATTCAGCTCTTTTGTTCATCCCTCTCTCCTCTTGCCTTATCCGTTGATATTTCTTCTCCTCATAGTACTGTTTCATTCTTCTCTTCCTGGTGGATTTCCTGTTGTAGATGTTGGTGGTCGTAGTTTTTCTCCAAATTCTTCAGTTTTGCTTTCCGATCCGTCTCTTCATCTTCTGCTCGCGTTTACTTTTTCTCTTTTCTCTCTTTTCTCCTGCCAATCCCGTCTTTGTTTTCTTTTTCTGCCTACGTGTTTATTCTCTGCCCATCTCTCCACCTCTCCATCTCTCCACCTCCTCCTCCTCATCACCCTTTTTCTCTCCCCTGCTCCTCTATCACATCTCTTCCTCTCCTTTGTTCATCTTTTTCCTCCCCCATCCACACATTCACTATTTCCTCCTCCTCCTTCTCTCCTCTTCATCGTCTCTTCCTCTCCTTTGTTCACCTCTTTCTGTGCCCTCTTCTTCTTTGTTCACTCCCCTCTTCTTCTCCTCTTTTACCTCCCACATTCACCCTTTCTCCTCTCTCTCTCTCTCTCCTCCCCCTCCTCCTCCTCTCCTCTCATGCAGCTCTTTCTTGCCGTAGAGCAGATGTCCTTTTTATTGATATGATCATAGTTAGTGGTCTCCAGGTGCTCATTGGATCCACTGTGTCACCTCATGGAGGCTGCAGCCAGCGGCCCGAAACACACACTCACACACACTCACACACACACACACACGCACACACACACACACACACACACACACACACACACACACACACACACACCCTGCGGCTACAGTGGATCCAGTGAGTTGTATGAGAGGAAAAAAGAGAAGAGGAGAGCAGAGGAGGCTGGGATGAAGGCAAACAAAAATAATAAAAAAGATGAGAAGAGGAGGAAGAAAGGAGGGAGGGGGGGGAGTGATGGAGAAGAAGAAAAAGATGGGGGAGGGGTTTGTGAGCGCCGGAGGCAAACTGAATATTTCAGGCAGTTACCAAAAGAAGGAGTGGAAACTACCAAGGTGACCTGGGAGGAGTTCCTGTCGGAGAGAAAAGGGGAGAAAAGAAGGAGAAATCATAAAAAAAGGAAGTGTTTCAATCATTTTCAATTAGGAGTGACCTTGTTGAACATTCTCTCCCTCCAGCGTGGAGTGATGTCGCGGCTGTGAGGTTGCTGCATAGTTCCCGGAGAATGTCGCCTTTTATTTTTGTGTGTCATGGCCAACGCGTGGCAGACGTCCAATCAGACGCGTGCGGGCTGAGGATGATGATGATGATGAAGGTTCAGGAAGGGAATGAAACGCTCGTCTTCAACACAATGAGGCTCCGTGGAGAGTTTCAGACTCCTCGTCTACGCAGCAAAGCAGCTCCTTTCTGTTTCATTGTGAAGATGCTATAGAAATAAATACATGTTACTATTGTACTGATTGTAACATGAAATAAGGAAAGGTCATGTGTTAAAAGATGAACATGTGATAAAGGTGAGATTCTGAAAAGAAAAATTGATTTGTTCTGCTTTTGTTTTGGAGCTCATTCTTACATTCAGTACTACTGAATAACACACTTTTACCAGGAGAAACGATCACTTGAAATGTTTCATGCTGTGTATGTTTAACTCTCTGGAGTTTCGGGTAGAATTGACTACTTTTGATTTTACCTTTTATATTTCACCTTAAAAACAAAGTTATATATAATGCTTGGTATCATTTTTCCAGCACAACCTCACGTGTGTGTCTTTACAGTTATTTTTTTCATTTTATATACTGTACACAAAAAAACAAAAACAAAAACAAAGAAGAAGAAGAAGTTACCATCCGTCGCCACACGGGATCGCTGCTGCGTTCACACGCAGAATTGAGCCGTAAAGCCACTTCCGGTTTGTATGACGGAGGGAAGATGGCGGGTTAAACAAACGTTAGTTGGTGGAAGAAGACGGCAGAAGTGACGTTGTATTGTAAAAAAATATATATTATAATAATTTAAACAACTACGGAAAGACGCACTCCAAGGAAGGGACCGAGGACGGACGCCGTAGGCGCGCCGGCGTGACCTCGGCGCTAATGCTGATGCTAGCATGCTAACGAATAAACTAGGACCGTTTCACGTCTTTCTGCGCGAACACAGCTCGCGTTTCGGGATTTCATCGTGTGGAATATACGTATAAACATCTGGATTCGGTCGTTTCTGTTGAGAAGAAGAAGAGAAACACCTTTTTTAAAGGTAAGACTGTTAGCTGTGCTGTTGGCCTCTGCTCGCCACTCTTTACTTCCGGTTAATTAATTTGCGCCCTGTTTGTGTGGACTGGGACCCCCAGGGTCACTAGCTGGTCTGTTGGACCCCAGGGTCACTAACTGGTCTGTTGGACCCCAGGGTCACTAGCTGGTCTGTTGGACCCCAGGGTCACTAACTGGTGTGTTGGACCCCAGGGTCACTAACTGGTCTGTTGGACCCCAGGGTCACTAGCTGGTCTGTTGGACCCCAGGGTCACTAGCTGGTCCGATGAACAGATGATGAAAATAGTTGGTGATTATATTTCTGTGGATCTGTTAGTGGAATTAGTTTTCCTTTCATTTGTGGTCCTTCTGTAAAAAGCTGTCTCCAAACATCATGTTGGTTGTTTAGAGGACAATAACATCTCATTTAATGTGATGAACAAGTGACATAATAAGTAGACTGAATACTGACCATTGGATTGGTACAAATATGGAGTTTACCACAGCTGGAAGGGGCTGGAAAAGCATGGAAATGCACCTTGAAGTGCTTGAAAAGTGCTTGAATTTGACTTTGGAAAAGTATAGGAACCCTGATTATGTATTGAAGACTCAAACCATGATTAGTTCACGAGACTCGTTAGGCTCAGACTCAGTCCGCTTACCTCAGGAACCACAACAACACATGACAACTTAGATTTTATTTGTATATATTAACTTATGCACGATTTCTGTTTAGTTTATTGGAATGTAATTACCACGGACAGCTTCGTTGTTACGGTTTGCATATAAACAAAGAATGAAGATCGGGAGTTAAAAGCTAAGAGGCTGAAGGCGTTTCAATATCACTGTTTAACTTCATATTATCAGTGGGGAAGAATCACAATGGGTGTGTTGTGTTGTTTTGTTTTCAGGCCGTCTTTGTTGCGTGTTGTTACTCTCCGCCACCACAAGGTGGCGAATCGTGATGCACCAAAACATTGCAAAGGTTTATGGGATCAGTTTGTTTAAAGTGAGCTATGAATTTTGTGTGTTCTTCTGGGTAGATAGATGATACCGCGTTATTCTTTTCTATAGCGACGGCTCCAGCAGATGATCCATATTCTTTGTGTGTGTTTTTTTTTAGTGCTCACATGTGACCCAGAACTCTCACTTCCTGCCAGTAGCTTGGCTCCGCCCACAAAATGCATCATTGCTTTTTACAAACCCAAAAAATGGTCTGTAGGAGGAGCCAGCAAATGTTTTGTTGAGACATATCTTTCAAAAAAAATATCCTACATTATTTTGCATCTCTATGGATGTTTGTTGTGTCTTTGAGGTTGTTTTGTGTCTCAATGAGTCTCTTTTGGTCCCTTTCTGCCCCTTTTGATGGGGCAGGGGATCTGCATCTCTCATTGGTTGTTTTCCTGCTTCTCTGTCACAAATATCTAGTAAAGGCACCACATTTGCTGCAGAAATTGCATAATGGTGCAGATGTATATGTATATAGTGAGAGAGAAATGAATGAATAATTCACGTCCTCTATGTGGGTAAAGGGTAAAAGACTTTTATTTGCGTGGCACCTTCTGGGCACACAGGCGGGTCAAAGAGCCTCCGATGAGCCAAACCGACCTTTAAGACGCATGTTTAGGGAAGTGGGCGAGCGGTGAAGTGGTTTAAGGTGGTTTAAGGTGGTCCGCCCTTCATCGCTTTGTGTATCGGAGCTCGTTAGCGGCTGCCGTCCTCGCCGTAGCCCGGGGAGACGGCGACGGCATGGGGCTGCCGCTGAGTCTTAATTGAATGGAGCTGATGTTGTTCCATTAATCAGTAATGGGGAGCCTTGCTGGGCCCGGCCACCACACACCACAGCAGGGGGGGGGGCTCTGATGGGGCCTCTGACATTCTCACAGCAGTCAGTGTGTACACAAAAAACAAAGAGACGGAGGAGTGTGCATGTCTTGGGGCTGGGGGGGCAAAGGTTGAAGCGACGAGAATATTTAATATATTTTATATCAAATGTTTTTGAGCTTGTACATTACTTAAGTGCACATTTCTTTGGCTTGCACTGTGCTGGAGGACACAATGGGAGCTTTCTATCACAAGGTTGCTGCTGCTGCTGCTGCTGCACTTCGGCTACATCGTCACACCGGAGAGGCCGGCGGGCAGCTGATGGCTGGTTTACATGCCGGAGAGGAAAACCAACCAAGGAAACGCCGAACATTTAAAGCATTTAAATTGAATATATTATATATATATATATATATATATATATATATATATATATATATATATATATATATATATATATATAGTGTATATATATATATATATAGTATATAATATATACACATATATATATTCACACACACACACACACACACACACACACACACACACACACACACAGTAGCTAAAGAGAGGGAGTCCTTTTGGAGCCTTAGGCACAGTATGAGAAATAAATATTTGATAGGAGGATGACCTACTTCCTGTGCCCTGAAAAGTTATTTGTCTTTTCTGCCTCCATCCACGGCAGAGGCCAAAGAGGGAGGGAGAGAGAGGGAGGGAGGGAGGGAGGGAGAGAGAGGGAGGGAGGGAGAATATATGTTGGACTGGAGTTTGAGTTCCTCAGAGTCAGAGATGATGCGCTGGAATGATCTCATTGGATGAAATAAACCCTGGAAGCTTCAAGGCGACGGGTTTATTAAATCACTAGGGATGCACGATATTGATTTTTTGAAGCCGATACTGATATCGATAACTTTCTGCTCCTCGGGACCGATACCGATACCGATAACCGATAATATTGTTATTCGTTTTTGAATGTATATTCAGATCAAATTCAGGTCAAAAACACTAATGACTAAGCTTAGGTAGATTTAGCATAGCTTTGCCTTTTACCAAACACCTAACCAGATGTATCACAGTGACATGATAATTATTACTATGAACAAAAGAAAGCCAAGAACAGTTTTGACTCTTCAATAAAATGACAATATTTATTTTTTTCAAATAAATATGTAAGTGAGTCAGTCAGTCAATGACAACTTTCCCTGAGCAGCATGGGATATGCACACACAAGTGCTGCTACATTAAACTGTTGGTCCTGATCCACACAGAAATGTAAACTACGGTAATAGGCAGAAATATCAGCAAAGCAACAGCCACTACTGCGGATGTGATCCCCTCCATTCAAGCGCTGACGCGACTGCTAAAACAAACGTTACCAACAGACCACGGAGTGAAAACATCAAAGGAAACCCCGTTAAAAGCAGTGGAAACGCGTTTTGGTGACATCGAGGAAAAGCCACTGTATTATCTCTCAACTATATTGGACCCGAGGTACAAGGACCGCTACTTCACCCGTGCATCAAAACGCTAAGCTACGGGCTCGCTGCTTCTTTAGCGGCGCCGGCGTCTTCATACGCTTTTAACACACCGTCGTAGCGATGGTGATGTGCGAGGTGACTTTTAAGGTTGGATGTATTAAAGCTCGATGCCTTTTTCCCTCCTCTTGGAACTTCTGCATTGCATTTGTTACAAATGGCAAGCGATTCAGTTTCCTCAGAAACTTTGAAGTAGTCCCACATTACAGACGCCATGCGTGTTTGTTTACTAGTCTTCCTCCTCCACTCGCTCGCAGCCTCTACGTCACAGCCAGGCATGAGAAGGGAGCGCTCGATTTGTGGATTAACTCCCTCCTCCGAAACCTGTGATACCACAGTAACCACATCACATGCTAAACGGGAGGCGCCTAGAAAAAAACTAACGTCCCTCATCCCAATCCACCCGTATGACTGTTTTTTTTTTTTTTTTTTGAACATTCTGTTTATTGAATTTTTCCATATTCAAGACAAGTGAACATATTTTTTCAACCCGAACCCCCCTCCCGTTCCCTCCCCCCGTTTCCCATTACTGGTATACTGTATATCAAAAATGTACTTACAGTTAATACAAATTATAATACAGTAGGATCAAGACATAGAATAGGTACAAAAAATAAAAAAATAAAAAAATAAAAAAATATATAGAGTAAATAAAAATAAATAAATAAATAAAAATAGTGATAATGACAACAAGTAGTAATAAATAGATTAATAATGAGACAGAACAAATGGAGAAAAGTACATAGTTTAAATACATTGATTAGTAAAAGGAGAAGTTAAACAAAATATAGATAGTTAGATTTCTCTAGTCGGCAACTACGTCTATCTTTGGCGTGACTCTTCAATCAGCTATGTCTGCTGTGTTCAGATGCTCCATTAGACCACCCCATACTCCTTCAAATTTATCTGGCCTTTGTTTTAGATTATACATTATTTTTTCGTTGGGGATACAAGAGGTCAGTTCACTAAGCCAGAGTGAGGGTGGGGGCGGGTGCTCATCCTTCCATTTAAGAGCTATGCATTTATTAGCTGTTGTCAAAGCTATTCTTATGAATCTGATTTTGTTTCCCCTTACAGGCAGCATCGATGTGTCCCCTAATAAAATTAACCTTGGTTCAGATGGAATATTTATTTTAGTTATCTTGGATATGGTTCTAAGTATTGTTTCCCAGTAGTTGAATAATTGTGAACAAGACCAGAACATATGAAGAAGAGAGCCAACTTCGGATTTGCATCTTGGACAGTATTGAGAGATTGTCTGATTTATCTTGTGTAGTCTTTCGGGGGTGAAATAGACTCTATGTATTAGATTATATTGGGTTAATATGTGTTTACTATTATGGGAAAAGCGCTGGGCCTTTTCACATAACTCAGTCCAATCAGCATCTTCAAAGTTATGAGACAGGTCAGCCTCCCATTTTTCCCTAACCTTAAGTCCCTCTTTTTCGAACAGACTGTTAATACCAGCATACATGTGAGATATAAACCCCTTGAGCTCCTTTTTGCTGCTCAATATATTATCTAAGGGTTGTTTTTTAACTGGTAGAAGTCTGCCCCCCTGTTCTGTTCGAATGTAATGCTTGAGTTGCAAAAATTTAAAGAAGTGCTTTTTATCAAGGCTGTACCTGGCTGTAAGATTTTCAAATGACTCTAGGACCCCATTTTTGTACAAGTCCCCAAATGTCCTAATTCCCTTTGTGAACCACGCCTGGGTGATGCCATCTCTTAGGACCTTTGGTAGAAACGGATTCGCATGGAAGGGAGTAAGGTCATATAAGGGTTGGCTACTTTGGGTCTTTTTACGTAAATCAGACCACATTTTGTAGGTGTGTTTTATGAATGGGTTTGTTGTCAGCGTACAAAGTTGTTTGAGTGAAGGAACATATGGGATCGATGCTAGACAGAAAGAATTAATATCATGCTGTTCCATCTGTACCCAAGAGGGGGGTTGTTGTAAATTTGCTTTCCATACCCAGACCGCCCGGCATTGTGCTGCCCAGTAATACGTTTCAAAGTTAGGGAGTTTCATTCCACCTTCCTGAGATGTTCCCTGAAGGTTTTTTAACTTTATTCTGGGAATTTTGCCCTTCCATATAAATCTAGATATAGCTGAGTGTAGCTGTTTAAAGAAGTATTTAGGTATTGCAGTGGGTAGCATCTGAAACAGAAAGAGAAATTTCGGTAGGATAGTCATTTTGATACAGCTGATTCGACCCATCAAAGACAGAGGAAGGTTCATCCACCTGTTAAGCTCCGCTTCAGTTTTTTTTAATAAAGGTAAATAGTTTAGAGAGAAAGCCTTTGAGCATACATTGGGGATCTGAAGGCCCAGATATGTTAATTTCTCAGAGCACCATTGAAAGGGTATGTTATGTCTCGATATTTGAGACCCCGCTGTGTTAAGTGGCATAACAACGCTCTTACTGAGATTTATCTTATATCCAGAGATAACACCGAATCCGGTTAATGTTTCTAATAATGTGGGTATTGACGATTCCGGTTCTGTTAAATAAATTAGGATATCGTCCGCATATAACGAAATTTTGTGGGTGGTGCCCCCCATCTGTTTACCTTTAATTAATGGATGGGATCTTATTGCTGTCGCTAATGGTTCTATTGCCAGCGCGAATAGCAAAGGCGAGAGACCGCAGCCTTGTCTTGTGGAGCGTGAGAGGGTAATTTTAGAAGAAATATCATTATTTGTTTGAATTTGAGCCATTGGGCATCTGTATAACATCTTAACCAGTTTAATAAAAGTAGGGCCAAAATTCATTCTAATCATTACATCAAAAAGATAGGGCCATTCTACACGGTCAAAAGCTTTCTCCGCATCTAACGACACAGCAATTGTAGGAGAGTTATCTGTCTCAGAGGCGTGGATGATGTTGAAAAGCCTTCTGACATTATCAAATGGGGAGCGATTCTGGATAAATCCAGTTTGGTCCAAGTGTATTAAATCTGGGATATGTTTTTCTAATCGCAGTGATAGTATTTTAGAGAATATTTTATAATCTGTGGATAGAAGTGAAATCGGTCGGTATGAGCTGCATAGTTTCGGGTCCTTCCCAGGTTTAGGTAGAACCGTAACTAGCGCCAATTCTAAAGATTCTGGCAGTCTTCCATTTTCAATAGCATGATTATACATCAATAGCAAAGGTTTAAGTAGTTTAGGGAGAAAAGTCTTGAAGAATTCAATGGGAAAGCCGTCCAAACCAGGGGATTTCCCTGACTTAATTTTGGAGATGGCTTCTGATATTTCTTTTTCTGTGATAACTCCTTCCATGCTCTCTTTAGCTCCCTCATTAAGCTTTTTGAGGTCATATTTATCTAGAAAGTTTTTTGTTTTTTCAGGAAAATTACCTTGAGTAGAGTAGAGAGCTTCATAAACATTTTTAAACATATTGTTTATCTCTTTGGGGTTGGTAATTGTATTAGAACCTGATTTCAAAATATGTATTTCTTTTTGGGCTTCCTCCCGACGAATCTGCCAGGCAAGGAGTTTGCCGGCTTTATCCCCTTGCTCATAGAATCTTTGCTTTGTCCTTCTCATTGCATTCTCTATTTTCCGAGTAGTTATAGTGTTGTATTCTAATTGTTTTGACCTGAGTTTTTGTTTGGTTTCTGTGTTACGTAATGTTAGATGTTGCTCTTCGAGTTCTTTTATTTCTTTTTCCAGAGAGTCCACCTTTGAACTATATATTTTACGTTTGCCAGAGGTGTATGATATGATTTGACCTCTTATGTAGGCTTTCATTGATTCCCAAACAAAATTAGGTGAGGCAGAATTCTGATTTATTTCGAAAAAAAGGTCTAGGTGTTTATTAACAAATTCTATAAATTCAGAATCGTTGAGTAAATAAGAGTTGAAACGCCATCTTTTAAGAGAACCAGATGCCTCGGTAGAAGGGATCGTAACCAGAAGCCCAGAGTGGTCGGAGATAGTTCTTGCTAAATATTCACAAGGGGGGATTGTATGAGCTTTAGCTAAAAAGACCAGGAAGAGATCAATTCTTGAGTAGCTGTCATGGACTGGAGAATAAAAGGAGTACTCCTTTGTCCGTTGATTCTGCATACGCCATATATCACAGAGGCCGGAGTTTCGGAGCTCTATTTTTAATGTTTTTGCTGCTTGTGTTAGGGTAGTTTGCTTTGCTGAAGACCTGTCTAGGATAGGATCAAGCACTAGATTGAAATCCCCACCAATGAAAGTTTCGTCAGGAGGATTTGGTAGATTAAAAAAAATATCATGGAAAAACTGAGGATCATCATAATTGGGCGCATATATGTTGACTAAGGTGATAGATTGAGAGAGAATGGAGCCTTGAATAATCACCCATCGCCCTCCTCTGTCTTTGCAGGTGTACTTCAATCTGAACGGAATTTTTTTGCTAATTAATATAGCCACTCCTCTAGCTCGTGAGGTAAAGGAAGAGAAGAACACCTGGTTGAAGCCACCTTGTTTTAACTTTGAGTGCTCGGTATCATTCAAATGAGTTTCTTGCAGTAAGGCTATGTCTATCTGATTTTGCTTTAAGTAATTAATGATACGTTTTCTTTTTATGCAATGATTGATACCTTTAACATTGAGGGTTAAGCATCTGTATTGCATGGGTGTACTTGTCATTATTTAAGTAATATTAATATGGGAACTAAGTTGACTGGCAATATATAGCAGAGTCCACATACCCGACTGTTGCAAATAAAATGTGTAAGGAAGGGGCAAAAAGAAAAGAAAAAAAAAGGGAAAGAGAAGAAAAAAAAAACACACACATCTGAATAAACCAGTAATAACAAATCCCTATTATAATGACCTCATTTCCTATCGAGGTCTTCTTACCTACACTGAACTTATGCGGTGATGAAAGCGTTGTGAACATAGTTAGGTTGTCATCAGCCCTCCAGCATTGATACATATAAGTCTCTGAGTAGACCCTATATTAGAGGCAGTGGCTGGATTGCATGAAACTTATGCTTTTTGATTGTTTACATTCAATCTGAACCGTAACAAACTATTCTGCCCAATATACTCAGAATAATGTATGTTTATAATTGAGTCCAAAATTAGCACAATATAGAGAATATGACAAAGAGGGTAACACAATATCTCAGCTGCTTACAGACTGTAAAAAAAAAAGAAAAAAAAAAAAGAGAGGGATCTGTCTATTGTCAGATAGCTTATACACAGTTTGGAAATCAATTAACTCTGAAACCAGTGCTAAGACCAACAACGCGGTTTTTCAAATATGTTACTTTAACTTAACTTGACAGATAGTCCCTTTTAAAATTCAATAGCAGTCTTGAGTATTATTGGGCTCTGTGCGTCTTCTCCATAAATGCCGTTTATGTCCCGTTTAACGTGATGAGATTACCTCCGGGTATTCTCTCTGCAGGAACGAAGAGGCTGCCTCCGCTGAGTCAAACGACTTGGTCCCACCTGATCGCGTGTCCACTCTGAGTATGGCCGGGTACAGCATCCCGTACTTCACTCCTGCTTGTCGGAGCTGTTTTTTCAGGGGGGTGAAAGCCATTCTCTTTTGATGTAGCCTGGGCGAGAGGTCAGGAAATATCATGATCTTGGAGTTGCCATAGTATAGCTCTCCTTTTTTGCGGGAGGCGTCTAGTATCTGGGTCACATCCCTGTAGCGGAGGAGTTTGAGAACGAAGGCTCTGGGCGCTCCTTGCTCGTTCGGACGTCTCAGCTGCGCGCGGTGGGCTCTCTCTATCTCTATCGGGCCAGAGAGTCCCAGGATCTCCGGTAGCCATTTATCCAAAAAGTCCACAGCGTTAGTCCCTTCCACTCCCAGCGGGAACCCCACAACTCTCAGATTTTTGCGGCGTTGCCTGTTTTCATAGTCGTCGAGTTTGTTTTTGAGCTCCATCACTTCTTTTTGCTGCCGCCGCTCCAGCTCCGTCAGCCCCTGGCGCAGGTCCACAACGGCTGCCTCGTATTCGGAGCTCTTGGCTTCCAGTGCGGTGACTCTCGTGTTTGTTGTGTGAATGGCTTCACTCATCTTTTCCAGTGCGGCGTCCACCTGGTGTAGTCGGGTCATGACGGAGGTTTGAATTGTTTCCGCGAACTTATGCATTTCGGCGGAGAACCACGCGGGCGGGACCGAAGTGTGTAACGTGTTGCTGGCAGCCATTGCTGGCGTTAGCTTGCTGCTATCTGGGGCCGACGCTTTAGAGTCTCTTAGGTTGTAGGTCGGTTTCTTTTCTTGGTATCCTGGTCCAAAGGCTTTCGGTGTCGACATTGTGCTTCCCTAGTGAATGTCTGTTTCCCAAAAGCTATGAAAAGGGCCTTACTCGTAGTTAAATCTCAGAATATACCGGAGGGCTGAATTGACCCGACCGTTCGCTAAGCCGTCATAACCGGAAGTCCCCGTATGACTGTTTTAACACAAACATCCTATCGTCGGATTATCGGAGGTATTAATAATTGTATCGGATTTATCGGGTTGACGTCATAATTCCTATTATCGGGCCGATAATTATCGGTCCGATAATTATCGTGCATCCCTATAAATCACACTTGTGATCTTGGTGAATATAATGTATTTGTAGTATGACGGTAAAGAGGAAACACGTCTGTCCAGTGTTTTAAAGGCGAGCTTTAAACATTCAGAGCAACAGGTAGACGATAACCTCTAGCAACACCAGAACAATAACGGAAGGTGAACCGAGTTTCTTTTGCTAGTTGTGCACATTTACACGACTCATCAAGCGCAAGCGAGGTTGCTGTGCATCATGACGTGAAACTTCCCCCCCTGGTGGCGGGTCGCCCACATAACACGTCTTCAAAACGTCACTTGCTGTCCCGGCTTCCCGGTTCACGCTGAGGTGGTCTCTTCTTGTTCTGAGGCGACCTTCATCGTCTCTGGACCCTGATCAGAGCCTAACAAGTCTGCATGTGCATGACCAAAGATTGCTGACAGGCAAAGTAACAGCTGAGCAGCTGGAACAAAAGGAGAGATCGGGATTGTGACCGAGCGACGCTCCCTCATAATTAAAGTCACTCCGTTGAATCTCAGATTAATAACGAGGCTGCTGGATGGAAGGAGAAGCTGAAGACCGTCCGAATGGACAGATGCCACCAATCCTAGTTTTATCATCTGTTGTACCCCCATTCTGAGACTCAAATCACTAATTACGTCACTGCTGTCTCGCAATTAAAACGTATCAGATCAACGGTGGCTGGTGAACCATACTTACAGACACAGTTTTATGTTACAAATACATATTCTATTGAGTTGCCTCGCCATGAGTGAATTTGAGTTCCTCTGATAAACGGTGATGTCTTGGGCTTTTATTGTGAAGGCTCAAAAAAATAAATAAAAAAAGAGCGGTGCGTACGCTGCCATTTCCAATGTGGAGGCTATAATAAGCGTATTTTTTTTTCAAATGAATAGATAGAATTCAAATAACCTCCCGGCTGATTGTGTCGTGATCCTCTGCTCACACTATATATATTATTTTCATAGATTTTGTCTCCTTCACCTTTGCTTTTCCCATCACCATAGCAACCAGCTGCCATTGACAAGAGATCTAGTTATTTCTTAATATTATTTTATATTAAGAAGCCCCCCACCCCTGCAAAAAAACTGTTCTTACCTGTAGCGCTTTGATCATAGCACTGTTGTACTTAAGGTATCCTTGCTGAACAGCTACTACTTTACTCAGACGAGGACCTAACGCTTGTTTCTATTTTTTAGCTCTTACTTTATCAGCAATGATTAGGGGTGGGACGATACGGGTAACTCACGATTCGATACTGTGACGATATTTGGCCCACGATAACGATAATATCACGATACACGATATCTGCGATATTCGATATATTGCAAGAAATTTCATCAACGATATATCACGATATGTGACTGAAAAAGAAAAAATATGCATAAAAAATAAATTCCAAAACTTCGTACAATGTACAAATGAATAAACACTGTCCAGCTGGACACATTAAAGTGCATGAACATTAATAACATGTCTTATGTAAACCAGGACAGTGCTTTCTGATAATGAAAAGTCAGTAGCAACTTGTTTTATGTAAACTTGGGCCCGTTTTAGTTTAACAATAGCTAAACAAGATAAGAATAACATCAGAATTAAATGAAATATTGGGCACATTTCAGTATGCAACCAATTATGTGCAGAGTTATGTTCACCCATCCAGTACCTGGGAAGTCGGGCCTCATGCCCTCAGAGCTGGGTGAAAACCGCTTGGAGCTCACAGCAACGGGCAGGACACGGCTCCGCGGATCCACACATGCGGACCCTCCGGCGGACGGTAAACATGCGCCGCCTGGAATCCTGCCCGTAAATAGGCAATCGAGCCCAGCCGAAAAGTGGGTCCTCATGCCCTCAATGCTGTGTGAAAAGCGCTTGAAGCTCACAACAGCACCGGCCAACACACGGCCACGCTTATGCGGCGTTCACACCGGACGCGATAGACACGAATACAATCGCGTGAGACGCGTGTATCGCGCCGCTTGATCATTTTGGACTATTCGCTTCATTCGCGTCATTCGCGCATGACGCTCATTTTTGAACCGGGGCTGCTCTAGCGGGGGAAACGAGGAGAGCCGGCGGGTCACGTCGGCGGACCCTCGTCGGCGGACCCTCGTCCTCCGCCTCGGGGTACCTGATGCCAGAGTCCGTGAGTCCGTGAGTCCGTGAGCCTCTAAACTCTAGCGCGCCGCTCGGAATCCTGCCCGTAAATAGGCAATCAGACCGGGCAGCAGGCGGCCCCCGCAGATCCGCTCCGGAGAACCGTAAACTCTTAGACGCACCGACGGGAGTCTAAAAAAAACCTGTAGACCCAAAATATCGATATTTGCCGTCAGTGTATCGATTTATTTATTGCGACAGAGAGCACAACAATATATTGCAATATCGATTTTTTTCCCCACCCCTAGCAATGATGTGTTGTGGTTTCTTTTTTTCGACAAATGTACTTATTGTAAGTCGCTTTTGACAAAAGCATCTGCTCAATGCCCTAAATGTAATTGTAAATATGCTTCAGACCACTAAGCGGTTCAGTTCCACCTGGACCAACTACAACATTGAAATTCAGCTTCTATACGAACGCATCAACGACATAACGAGGGTCAGCGTTTCCTGATGGATAGTTCTACTCGTGTGAATATCTTGTATAACGAGTCCGACAGAGAGGGATGCCGTGTTTACTTCCTGGTCTTTCCCTCAGAGGGGCGGTACTTAACCTTTTGAAGACCTTTTGCTTATTCTGTTAATCCAGGGATGGTAGGGGTCAGAGGTCAACCCTGTGATTTGACTACACATACGTCCGTCTCATAGCAGAACTCACCTCAACACACCAGTGAGTCAAACATATATATATACAAATAAAATAGAAACTCAGGAGACGGACGTTTTATTTTCACAACAAAATTTATTAGAAGAATAGTGGTTTTGAAAAGAAGGTTCTAGCATCCAGTGAATACTACCTTACACAACATTACAGCTGAAATGTGTGATAAAAATGGCAATTTTCTTCTTTTTTTTTACCAAATTGAATATAACATAACCAATAAAATATCTTACACATGCACAAAGACAGATCTAATCAGCATCGCCTGACGTTCAATGCAAAATGAAGTTTAAAAAAAAAATTTGTAAATCAAATAATCATCTTTCATATTTTGTCAAAAAAATCACAGACATTATGAGACAATTTATTATTCATCAGCCCAATCAGAATATCAGATTTAGCATTCAAAACAGGGAGAGAGAAAGAGGAAAATAAAATAGTGCAGTCAATAAAACTAAAACCAATTATTGTGATCCTTGTTAAGTGCTCATTTACATGGATATCGATAATATCAGCCTAGAAGAATAAAAGTCCAACTCACAGGGTACAAAATAAGAACAAAACAAAAAAAATATTGTACATAAATAAAACTACAATATGAGAAAAATATTTTTTTTTAAATTATACAATTTTTTTTGTCAAACTGTAAACAGTAGATATTGAAAAAAAATGAGGTCCATTGGGGTATTTGGAGAACCTGTGTTAAATGTGTAGGTGTATGCGTGTTTATACATGTTTGAGAGGTACAGTCCAGGTGGGACCAAATCGTGAAAGGGGGCTTGGGGCGTCCTGAGCATCGGCACAGCGCCCCCCTTGGGCCCACTGGACCGAAGGAATGAGGTATATCGTCAAACCCGAAATCAAAATCTCAGAGGGAAAGAGGGGAAAGGCCCAGCAGGCCCTGCGGCGGGGCGTCCAGCCAACCGTTAAGAACCGAGGTAACATTATGAAACATTAGTAACCTCAGCAGGACAAAAATCAAGACCAAAGAAAAAGAGGTTTCTTGTTCTAGCCGAGTCCAAACCCCTGGACAACACTTCCCACGTCTACCCAAATATCACAAGCCGTTTCCTACCCAACCAGAGCTACGTCTATCCCAACTAAACCATCATACATCAGGAATGTAAAAAGAGTTCTTACAGCAGGAAATCCCACTTATCTTTAAGAGTCTACACATAGTCTTCCCCAGATGTCACAGATTTTGATCGTTGTAAGAGGAAATAAATTGAGCTAAAATACACTCCTGTCTTCCTGATCGGGCCATTAAATAACTACAGACTTCTCAAACCGACGGCATTGACCAAGCAGATGCTTAGCAACACACAGCGGAGGGTTCCAACCAATCACAGCAGAGAAGAGTGGCTCTTAAACGGCTGAGAACAGTTTCAGTTGAAAAACCCGCAGGGCGGATCTCTCCGTTCAGGTTTCCGACTCTCCGAGGTCCTTTCGCAGTTCTGCAGGTTCGATCACGCAACATCTAGCTGAGCGCCGGCATTTTCCCTGGTTTCACTTGCGGCAAGAGAGGCGTACTAAGTTTTCCCTGAATAGTAAGAAGAACTGAAGGCAGATCTGTCACATTCCTCTGTGTTGTGTGTTGCTCCATTAGCGACAGAGAGAAAAGACTCATTACTTAAGCCGACAGATACCTGAACATAAACCGACGTGAAGGATTGTGGAGGCTTGAAACAATATCTACAAGCCGAGCCACGGGTTTGTGCACTTGTATGAAATGTTTGTTTTTAAGAGGTTAGCTTTGGCGTAGGTAATCGCTACGTCGGTGCTTCGTAGCCACGCAAATACCAACAAAAAAAAACAGCGTCGATGCTCGGCACAAAGTAAGAGCCACGGCTACCCGACATGAGTCGGAGAAAGACTTGAGTGCTAGCAAAGACTCCTGAACTGAGAAGATCGACATTCATTAGATACTAAAAGATCGTAAAAGAGGCGGAGATGGCTAAACGATCAAGTAGAAAATAAGATAAAACTCTTGAGAGTGAGGGTGAGAACAACCGCTTGTGACTGGAGATTTTTTTTAGGGGGGTTAATATTTGTCTTCATAGGAACAGGCTTATGAAAATAAACCATAGTTAAGGTTGATCACTGCTAAGACTCGGCGTAGATTAAGTACCTGAATAAGAGCGAGAGCAGTGCTGTTGGGGGGTCCCTGAGGGTGTGGGTAATGTAACGTGGGGCTATTTACTACAGGCGGCCAGGATACGTTCAGAGATGCAATTCTTCAAACTTGTACGCTGTTCCATCGAGTTATCATAAGAGCACAGGTAAATAAATGTTCCTTTAAAAAAAACACTCTGAGGCTAGAATATGGTTGAAGTAAATCTGAGGAAAATCAAAAAAGAGCTTCTTCACATTATTTCTTACGCAGCCACACATTTCCGCACGCATACGTCCTTTTTTTGTTACTTTACACAAGGAAAAGAATGATTTGAAAAAGAGCTTTAGCCAAAAACCACTACGAAAGCTGTTGCAGTGACAAACAAACACCATAGGTGCTCCTTCTTCTTAGGAAAGGGGATTTTTTCTTCTTCTTAGGGGCAATATTTCATATTCAAAACATCAGAATCTGTCCCGCGGACGACATCCAAAAAAAGCTTTTTTTTGGATTAACCAGCCTCTTCAAACAAAGGGACTGATACAGGGGTATGTACACCAGCATGCAAAAATATCGAGAGGGTCCACGTTCACAAAGCCGCCCGTCGGTCCCAGTAAAGGTCGAGGGAGATGTGTTTTCTAAGGACTAACCGTCTGTCGGGTTCTGTAGGGAACCAAATCAGAATCATCACCCCCCCCTCGGCCTCCTTCATTTAAAACAGTCTTTACTTTCCAGACTTAAAAACACACAAACCGTTCCTCCTCAGTGCCTTCAATATACAGTTCCACCTCACCTGTGAAAAAGACAGGCAAGTATTGATGGGTAAAGCAGTTCTATATACAACTTTCACATCCCCCCCTTCTCCCCCACCCAAACCCTTCCCCCATGTGACTCTCGCAGCCAAGTCATCTTCATAAATATACTGTCTTTACAGCATCCACTTTAGAAAAAAGAAAACATCCCTCCCGTTTCCACCGTTTTCACAGAATCAGGCTTGAAAAGACTACAACTACACTACATCCTAGTTCCACTACGTCTTCTTCAGTTAAAAAAAAAACTCGCCCTCCCCCTTTGCCCTATGCTACATCATGAGGAAATTACAAGCAAGAACCGAGTTAGAAAACGAACACTAGAAGCAACAGAGGTGGAGTGATTTTTACCATAACATACTGCACTGGACTTCTGAATTGTTTCCCTGAATCATTAATGGAAAAGGCTCGTCCTCTTCCTTTTTCAAGATAAAAGTATATGACATTAGAGATTTGTATATACATATGCATTTGTGTTTGTGTTTGTTGGGCTTGTATAGGTATATCTATTTGCACATATAGAGTATTTCTTATTCTTAAATATGTATAGTTAAATTAGAGGTTAGTTGTGTCTGCCTTTTTTTACATTCAGTTTTTAGCAACGATAAAGAGTAGATACGTAGATAAAGAGGTATGGAAAAGGAACAACGTAGGGACTCAAGTGTTTTTTGATGAATTGGCCATCATTCTTTCAGCAAACCCACTTTTGATGTTTTGATGCAACCCCGTGTTTTGGAGGGATTCTAAGAGGATCTTTCTGAGCTGTTTGGAAATTGCGATGCATCAAAGAAAACAACCTTGTCTCCGTCTTTTTAAATGAGGAACTCATGGTGGGGTGCAAAAGATTTGAGGCCAAAACAAACAAAAAAAGCAATGTTCACAAATTAGACGGAACGCATATGAGGATGCGAAACCAAAAGTGGTATAAAAAGCTATAGAACCTCCACTGGGCACTACGCACACGGAAACCGAAGTGGAAACAAAGATGACGTACAGGAGATGAAAGTGTTGATGGTCAGGATCTGACTATATGTGGAGGTCATCAAGATTACATGGATTTCTTTTCTGAGGTATTCTGTGTTGTAATTTTTTTTCTTCTTCTTCTTTACATTTTTGCGCACAAAGAAACACCGAGATGGAAAACATTATCAAAGACTGAAAGAAAGAACAAAAACTTAGCGTTACTTTCCCGAATGCAGGTTCAGTCAAAGCTCTGGTCTTTTTTTTTTGTTTGTTTGTTTTTGTTTCTACGAGCAGCTTTCCTTAATTTTGACATTCGGGAAGGCAACCGTCCCAAGTCTTGTAGGTTAGATCTCCAAAGGACTAACGAGGTGGACCGTTGAGTGAGCACTGCATGAGCCTCCCCTGCCAAGAGTTAGTCATATTTACAATCCTTGCTGTTTTATAAAGCACTGAAAAAGTATTTGGCTGAAAATAATGTACAGAGTCAGTCAAAAACAACAATAAAAAGGCCTTTCAAAGACCCTTATTATAAGTGATGTTGTTCTGGCTTTCGTGAGTCAACTTCCACCAGGTGAGTTCAAGGTGTTCCATAAAAGAGCTTTTCTGAATATTTTCTGTTTTGGCATCGGGGATCGTCTGCATGCCATTTAATCTTCTGTACTGCCAAACTTCCTGGCTGAGGACCAAACTCCCATATACGCCCGTCGAATGCCGGTCTGTCTGTCCTGACTATCGATTGCGGCCGCAAGCCAGCGTTGCTCCTCGGCTCGACTATAAATACACCAGCTGGCGTAGTTATCTGCATGTAGTGTGGACTTCACAACTGATGGGTAACGGAGGAGGTACGCGGTCGTCAAAGACACCAAAGTTCAAGTGTAGAAGACGTCATAACTCGAAAGACTGCAAAAAGGAAGCTACAAGAGGATCACAATGCACTGGCAGATTCCAACAAATCACAACCTCCTCTCATTAGCCTTTTTTCTTCTTCTTGTTTTTCCTGTTTTTGAACACAGAAACTAAAAGTCAATCCCGAGCCTGTGAACCTGATACATCAAAACTAGATCAGAGACATCATACAACATTAACGTCCAAACCTTACAAATATTGACTCTCTAGTGGAGAGAGTTCATGAAATCTTCACTGAGGCTGAAACATACACTGTGTCTATGTGCCGTGTTTGTGTGTTTGTTTTCTTCTTCAAGAAACGGTTCTCAATATTGCAGATGTTAATGAAACCCTCCCCCCTTGTTGCTGAAACAACCTCAAGCCCTGTCTTTACAAAAAATTTAAATCTGCAAGTTCCTTGTGGCAAAGCCTCTGTGAAAATATAAAAGAAAAGCAAGGGGAGACCGCGTTCAGAGGACTCTGGGTCGTGCTGACAATCCCAAGAGGTTTATGAAAAACGGCCTGATGGGAGGTAAGGACCTGGGGCTGCCTGGGAACACCCCATCTCTCCTGGGATAAACGAGGGCCTGTCAGCCCCAAGGTGCTCACGCTCCGCTGCCCAGCCATGCTGAGAGGATGACGACAGGAAGGGCACCAAGGTTAAAGGGAGAGGAAGGAAGGGGTTCATGACTTTCACTATTGGTGCATCTCCAGAATTTTTTTTTTGAGTGACAGGACAATCAAGATCTCACACACGTCTGGGAGGAATCACCGGAAAAGGAGATTGCTAAGGCCAACAAACAATCAGAGGATACTCTTGTTGAGGACCACCAGCGGAAGGGCCTGACAAATCATCGATTCAACTTTCATCAAAAACCCTTTCGAACCATTTCGGCCTGACCTCAAAAGTTTATAAGGTCTAGAAATGCACGGAAATGCTTGTAGCGGTACTTTACTGGCAATGGCAGACTATGATTTAGCTTTCAAATAAACTGATTGACTCTTGAAGCGGTTTGCACCTGAAAAGATCCCAATCGGCAGAGTGAGGTAGCAGAAAGAACCGAGACGAGCAAGCAGAAGGACCAAGTCCAAGCTCTTGGATGCTCTCGCAGGGAGGCAAAGCGAGACAAAGAGAGTCTTGCTAGAAGTATACAACAAAGGGAACGAGGACCTGACAAGAGGATAACAGTGTTTGTCCGCCAGTGTTGGGCAAATATTTCGTATAATCATACATTTCCTTTGAAACAAACAGACGTTGGACAAAACCTGAAGAATCAAAAATGGGTTTTTCTTTTTTTTTGCAACAAGATCAGTATCTCCCCCCCGTGACGGAGACCAACCACTGTTTGCAGAGCCGGATTTGAGTTCAGAGCAACGGAGACCAGCTGGTCCATGTAGGTGGCTCTGAAGGGCCAGACACACCTCCACATGGGAATAATGCTGCAGGATTGTCATGGCAACACACAAGGGCACCTCATGAAATGCAATGAGGTCTATCACAGAGCGTTCTGACCAGACTTCCTTCACACAGCCGTGGTTGTTAGTGCTTTTTATCACGTCTGATATTTCATCTCTAATAACCCCCTTCTCTCTGAGTGGAGTTTCAGACTTTTTTTTTTTAATCGTAGACGCCGTGCGCCGAGGCAACGTTCATTTTGCGAAGTGAATTTCAGCATCATTCCATCAAAAGCCTGTTGTTTAACCGTGGCGTGGGGGTGGGGATGGCGACCTTCAGCGGTATTTATTCTTGCCGTACTTCACTTAGATTTCATCCTCGCACTCGCATCCACCTCCTCAGACTGCCACGTCTATCTGACTGCCATCTGTAAGGCTTTCTGACGAGGCGGAGGGGTGAGACGCTCGCCAGCACCGCGGGCTCGTCGGAGGCGAGAAGCAGCCAGTGTGAGAAAATGTCTGCTGCGAGACTTTTCACAGTGCAACATAATTTAAGACTAATTTGACCTGAATCTCACGTGAAGGTTTGGCGTTCAACGGGAGGACGTTGTTCCGTGATTTCACTCGGGTGGTTTAGAGCACGCGTGATTAAGAAAACCGACCCTTAAACAATTACATTTTAGATTGTGATTAGAGACTTCAGAAGGCACTCTTGATTCCACTGATTGAAGAACAAATATATATAATCACGTATTCCCGGCGCCACCGTCGGATTGAATGAGAGTACGAAGTGGGGGTTCATGTAGTCGATGAATGAGCCGGGGCAGGAACTTGATCTTTTCGCCCCGTTAAAAAATATTTCAAACCTGCTGTAGACGCGTTCATTTTCAAAGCATGCGGTTTTGTAGAAACGGTTTTGTTTGACGAACGGACTCAAACCATCACCTTTTTAACTTTGCAGTCAGATATTTTCAGACTTGTAGAATTTGCGTTTCTTGTTTGGCGGATGTTTCCGGGACAGAGTGAAGGTGTCTGTTGTGTTGATTGCTGCAGATGAGCATCATTCCAGAGGCGTGTCTGGCCTTTAAGATTCCTACTTAGCTCTACTTTCAGAGCCAGACGGCCGCTGAGCATCTCCGCAAATACTTTGACATTTACAGCACTTGGCATCACACTTCACGACGTGGGAGATGCACGTTTTAACAGATCCGTTAGTGCCGCTTCGAAGGATGTCCGGGGGGAAATACAACAGCGTGGCACGCGAGGTAAATTGTAACTGTCAGCTGATGTGCTGATTATTATCTTCTAAAGCTGCACTCAAAAGTAAGATAGATCTTGTTGCAAGAAGAAGAAAAAAAACAGCTTTCCTGAATATACAGTTTGTCAGGCGGGGATTTAGAATTATTCCCGCACAATTTGTCAAAAAACACAACTTGAGTCCATGAAGATATTTAGCTTCTGGTGACGTTTCTTTGCATTCCTGCACCCATTTTGTACCTTTTACTGTAATTGTAGTTTTTTTCCTGTTTGATCACAGCAAAAATATGCGATTCCATACTTCAAACTAAAGAAAATGTCCCTTTAAACAGATTCCATATAACATAAACAATGTAGCATCAAAAGGACGTGGCTGCCTTTCCTTCACAGGAAACACATGCTCATTTTAACACTTCTAAATTCACTTTCCTGTGTTGTTTTAAACGGTAGCGACATTACCATTATAGTCAAATGATTGTGCTTTGTCTGACTAAACATCACATGTGTGTGTTGTTTTTTATTTCCCTCTACACTAACAGCAGCAGCAGCAACAACACATGAGGCAGGTTCAAAGGTTAAAAGTGAAATGACAACAAAATAACTGCAGGAATGCACACAACATCACAGGCTGGTCACGTAGATCACAACAACTGAAGGGAGGATTTGCTGTCTTTGTTGAAAGCAACAAACCAAACAAAGTGATTTCACAGAGGCCGTTGCCTGCAGAGTCCCAGATCAAAATCAGCCGGTCGGGCTGATGTTCTGCAGGCTGTGGACGAAACACACCCACCTGCTTCTAAAAGAGAAACGCAGACTCCCGGCTTCATAATTATACATATAACCCACCCACACAAAGTGTGGCTACCTGATGAGGAGGGAGTGTGTGTGTGTGTGTGTGTGTGTGTGTGTGTGTGTGTGTGTTGCTGTAGGTGCGTCATGTCTCTTATGTGTGCGTTCTGCTCTTCCACGGCTGTATGTGCTAGAGAGAGAAAACAGCGCTGTATTCACAGAAACCTGGCTTCTCACAGAATTGTCTTCTTTCTTTTTTTTTAAATAAGATAAATGAAAGAGGAAAAAACTGAAAAATGCCATCAGAATAACAACAGTACGAACGAGAAGAAGCGACAGTTATTCCAAAACTGCTTCCTGTCGGTTTTTACGTCTAAAAATCTGGAAAGGAGCCGTACTAAAAATCCTGATTCTTCTTTGTGTGTGTTTCTAATGTACAATCAGCTGCTTTGAAGTGGTCGGACCTGAGGTATAAATGACAACCAATGTATGCAGCGCGACAGGACAAGAAACAGAAGAAACCTCTCGGCAGAGAGGAGCATGGCATTCATATACATTGTGGGTCTTTTTCTTTCTTGGTAGCCCGCAGCATGACATCGCCATCCTGAAACAAAATGGCGCGTCATTTTGCGTCTACGAAGTGAGGTTACAGTAGTTGCTGTTTGACATTTGTTTTCTTCTTTTTTTATCAGGTGTATGACAGTCTTTCACTCGGAAGAAAAAAAAATCAAATCAAAATAAAACACAACCCGAAAAAACAAAACAAAAGAGAAACCGATCGGCTTACCTGATGATGCAAGAACAGTGAAATAAATACCTATAATATATTCATAAGTATATAGCTTTTTTTCATTTCATCGTGTAAAGGTACATTTTTTTTGGAATGCATTGTAAAAGAGTTTAGATATATTTTCTTTTACAAGACAGCAGATAAAGGAAGGTTAACTTGTCCACCTGTCCCCCAATCTCCCCTCTGGGTCTCTGATTTATTCTGGGTGTGAGAAATAATTTAAAAAGAAAAAAACCCTGTCAAGTTTCAACCTGGAGTTAAATTACACCTAAAACCATACAGTAAACCATAAAAGAAAGACACAAGAAAAAACCCTCAGTGAACAAAAACCCCTCGTCCTTTCTCAGACCAGGGTGGGGCCAGCCGACGTATCGCCTCCAGGGTGAAACCAGACAACTGAATCCCAAAATGTTTCGACTTTTTAGAGGAAGAAATGAGGTTTGCAGCCTTCCGATACCAAACCCCCCCATCCACTGCTAAGAACCAGAATAGCTGTATAGTCCTCAATCAGTGACTCGTTATATACTCCTGTAAGGTTTTGTTGCCTGAAATACCTGAAAAGAGGTAGGGTGGCAAATATTGGTCAGTCAGACACTTGAAGCGTCTCGCTCCTCCCTACGTAAGAGGGAGGCAAAACATAAGAACAGATGATAAAGAAAACGGTGGAGGATACTATTTTTCCCAGAGTATCGGCTATCCCTTCGCCAGGCTCCCAGGTAAAGGTATACATACAAGTACGAGGCACAGAAAGGAGTCATTATTCTGAGATTGAGGTATAGCACTTGGTCTCTGCTGACCAAGATGACATATAGTTTATATATAGATGTCTATAAATTACATCTAGTACAGGTAGTTGAGTCTGCGCCTTTTTTTTCCGACTGACAAATATTGCTGCCCCCCATCCCGTTGGCTCGATCCTGAGACATTTACAGTACTGAAGGCTACCGTCACACGCCCGCGTCAGAAAACAACTGCATTTCCAATGCAAGCAGCTTAAAGTGAAACTAAAAGCAAATGAATAAAAAAAAAAAACAGTCTGTTTAAAAATCAAATAATAATAAATAAAAAAAATCTTTGTTTTTTGCAGATGACTGTTCTTGGTCTTTGTAAGTTTGAGATGTTAGTTTCAGTTCACTACATTCATTATGTGAGTATTTGTTATATATATGTACATATATATAATATATATATGTATACATATACATTATATGTATATCGTTCTCTTTAGTATATAATATAATATGAGGTTTCTTTAAAAACAGCGGTGAGACTCAGTTGCAAGGAGGAGGACTTTTTCGGACAGGGGGAGCCGTTAACCACATGACTATAAACAAGAAGAAAAAAAAACAAGAAAACTCAAATTAAATAAATATACCTTTAAATGGCATGCACCTCAGTAGATAAGAGCAGACTGACAAAAATGGGACTTTTTTTACCCAAATTTTGAGCATTGGCAAATTTGCAGCTAAAGAATTTGGTGAAGTGTAGAGGTTTTGTTTTAGATTCATATAAATTACACAGTAGTAGTAATAGTTTGGCCGTTGAGGAATCGCCCCTCCCAGGGGAATTCGGTCTAAGTGCTTTCGGAGTTTATCCATGCAAACCTGTGCATTAAGTGCCAATAACAGTTTCTTTTACATATATTAGCAGAAATCCATGCTTTACATGCATAACATGAGGCGTTTATGTGTTAGGAAAAGGGGCACATTTTTTTTTTTACCGGATCAGTGCATTGTCCTTCGCTGGGTCAGACTCAACGTGCACAACAACCTTTTAGACACTTCAAATGCTCGGCATTGTCAAAGTGTTTGACGCATTTCATGCATGAAGACGCCTGATGGACGCCTGGAAATCCAGGAAATCCAGTACTGCCGTCGCGTCCCGTTGGCCACGCACACCTGCCAATCAGGCCGAGGGAGCTACAAAGCTTAAAGTGGATCACCAATAACCACGAGGAAAGATTGTATGCAACAGGAAGTTAATTGGTCTAATTCTAATTAGATTGTGAGATAAATCGTGTTGAAATCCTCTCAACACAATTCGATCCCAAAGTCAGCCAAAAGGAAGTGGTGCATGCCATTTTTATGAGAATAATCCCCCCCAAAAAAGACAAATCAAATAAATAAAATGTACAATTTCCAAAAAAGAGTGAAGAATCATCATCATGTCATGTGACCAGAGAGGTACAGTTCTCACAGACTGGGTGAGCACCAGGCAGTGTTCGGAGCGAAGAGCAACATTTACCACAGAGCACAAAAACATGACGACCGAAAAGATTCTTATCGTCTCTTTTTTTTACGGATTGAAAATACCCCAAAAAAGAGAGCATATTATTTCTTTCCTGTGTCCTGTGAGGGATTTTTTCTTTCCCCGCCTGGTAAAACGTGATGGTGGTTTATTTCTATCCCTGGTGCTTCATGGGCGAGGGGGAGGGAGAAAAAAACCAACAAGACAACACTACACAAAACTTGTTCAAACTGTCAACCATTTTTTTCCTGTTTTTTGTCTTTTTTCTTTCTTTTTTTTCAATCGTGGAGGTAATTGAGAGGAAAACAAAAAGAGTAGTTTGGGTCCAAGCTGCAGCTTTCTGAAAGTCTTCACACACTAAAGCTTTTTATCTTCCCTCCTGATCGCTTCCTGCTTCACTTCCTCCAACGAAGGAAGTGATGCGACACTACATGCGTAACCTCAAACCGCTTTCCTTCTCTCTTGAGTTTTTGCTTACTTTTTGAAAAGTGCTATTTTTAGAAGCTAAGCGGCGTGAGTTCGATCCCCAAACCCAGCATCAGTGTTTGCTGTTCTTTGTCATGATTCGTTAGCAGGTCTATCTTCTATGGCAGTGCCATATTTACTCGCGTGGCAGCCTCGAGACGAAGCATTAGTGAGAGGCGTGTCATGCCCTCCTGTCTGTCTGCTAATAGGTCCAACAGGAAATGACCATATTTGAAAACCCACATCATCACTCTCAGTTACCCTGAGTTTAAAAAACGAGGAGAAAAGAAATCATCCAGAATCACGGATTGGCTTTTACATCATCAGTCACAATAATTTATAATATATTAAATCTGCTTTTCCCTCGCTTCTATCAACTACCCCTCCCCACTGCATATTGCCCACCCACCATCCCAAAATGAACACCCCCTCTATAAATGCACATTGTTGTAGTAAACTGCTGTTAAAACTGTCTTTGAGGTTTTGAGGGAGAATAATTTCTTTTACAACTCGTCAGCTAAGCCGCTTAGTTTGATTTAAAAACAAACGAAACAGAAAAAAAGATAGGAAAGAAAACATCAGCAATGAGTTGTCGTTATCTAAGACTAGCTAGAACTCATTAGCTTAGGCTAGCTAAAGCGTTGTACAGCATCTAGATAATCAACTGGATAGCAGCAGAGTTTCACATCCTGATCCTAAAAAGGCCTTCGTCCAGTAAAGATCGCCATGAAGGGGAGGAGCTGCCTTCGGTCACCGTTAGGAGGGCAACCCTGAAGGCGGCTCTGGCATTCCAGGATCAGCAGTGAGACACTGATAGAGGTCCATGAGGTAGCATTCCGCCTTAACAACAGCTGATCCACAATCAGATTACCCCTCAACTTGGCAAAAAAAACAACAAAAAGAGAGGGTTTGAGAGCTTCCTAGGATCTGATGATGGATCAGCGTACATCGGGCGATGTGCACCTCCGACCCGTTACAAGGTTGCGACTGGGCTTCAGAGACAGACCATAATAAGTGCACGATGCAAGGGCAACAATGCCGAGGTAACCTGGTCTGTAAGCGCCAGACCCAAAGTGTAGTGCAAAAGAAAGCAAAAAAAATCAAATGAAAAGATAAAGATAGAGGAAAAAAGTCGATTATAGAAGTCAGTAGTAAACTCACAAACATGCATCCCTGAATGACTTGTGTGTCTTTTCTCATTCAAAAAGGACGGGTCAATGTTGCTTTCGTCCGCACGGAGATTAGCAGAATGTCTTAAGGAGGAAAGAAAAGGTTTTGCAGTTAAAGCGTCATGGCTACCTGGCAATAAGAGAGTGGGCTTTGATTCAGAACCCTGGTGAGGAATACCAATGGTATGATTAAACCTTCGAGTTGGCTTCAAATGTAAAAGACAGTTCACTTACCAATTTTCAGCTCGTACTCCATGAGAGAGGGGAGCAATAAAGGGACTAATTTGTCAGTTTTTCTTTGTTTTTAAAGGAGTTAATTTTCAATCTTCCCCTTCATTGTTTCCCCAAATTGGAATGGTCCAAAGCCCAAACTGCAATCATAAGCAGCAATGGTTCAGTGTTTCAAGTTCAAGAAAAGAGGGGCATTGGGGTTTTTTTGGGGCTGGGGATTATCAGCATGCTTATGGGAATTTCATGAATTGTCATTTAACGAATGTCTTTAGCTGCATTTGTTAAGCCCCTGGATATAAAAAGCTAAACAAATGCTTGTTTAAAAACCATCCGATTAGTTGTTTATCTCCAGTTTGTTTTAAGAATCCTCCTCATATTATCCCTGCGTTTGTGCTCACCCAGATACTGCAAAGTAAATTGGCACAAATAAAGCCCCATCCGTTTTTCAATTTACTTAAGTCATTGACTGAGGTTTACATGTGTAAGTCGTTTAGTCGATTGGGTTGAAATTTTCATCAATCTCTTCTTTTACATCGTCCTGGAGCTCGGCAGCTGCCAATGGCGGGCCGTCGTCTCGCAGGGTTGAGGTGGGCATGTTCTCTGACTCTGCAAGAGGAAAATCCTGGCCTCCTGCCTCCATCTTCATCATCAGCTTGAGCTTCTTCTTTGGGGGGTTCTTCAAGGTTCCCATGCGCTCCTTGACCTTGTACTCCAGGGTGCTGTGCGGGATCCCGTACATGTTCTGAGCCTTGGACACACTCATCTTGCCGCTCATCACCACCGTTATGGCCTCCTCCAGGATCTCTGTGTTGTACTGGCGATACCGGCCCCTCTTCTTCCTCGGCTGCTTGGAGTTTGGGTCCCCTTCCACGTCCGAGGTAGAGTACGCTGGCCCGGAACTAGAGTGATCCAGCTCAGAGCTCCAGTAGTCGGACGCTCCGTCCAGCAGACTCCCAAGGCTTCCTCCCCGGCGGTTCTGCTTTGGCAGGATGGCTCTCAGCTTCCGGCTAAGGATGTTCTCCCCGTGGCCACCGCCACCAACCCCCATGGCGCCATAGCTGTACAGCTCGGAAGCATGGGAGTCCCAGGAGAGATCCATGCCCCGAACTTGGGGGATCTTTAGGTCGACGGGCGGTGAGTGGCCCTGGTCCCTCTTGCCCTCGTTGTGGTGGTGTTGGGCCTTGGAGACCTGATTGTGGTGGTGATGCTGGAGGGTATTTTTGAAGGAGAAGGCTCCGTGGTGGTTGTGGTGATTCTCCAGGAATGTAGGCAGGTCTTTGAGGTCACTGAGGGCCCCGCTCAGAGCACCACTGGCATGCTTTAGCTTCATCAGGCTTTCCAGGTGGGCCTTGCTCCCCCAGAAAGAGGAAGAGCCCTTCTGGCCAAGCACAGGGTAAGACTGCACATGATTGAGCAAGCCGGCTGACTCTAGATTAGCCAATGAAAGAGCAGCAGGTTGGCTCAGGAGGCGGTGCTTCTGGCTGAGGAGCTCTTCCTTGATGCGCAGCGAGCGGGCCAATGGCGGCTTGAAGGAGTTGGAGTTGGTGAGGTTCTCCCTCAGTCCGCCCTGCAAGCTTCTCTGCAGCAGGCCGTCCTCGTCCACTTCTGGCGGGGTGTGTTCCACTTTGATAGAATGCCTGGAGACAGAAAGAGGACAATTTAGGAACAGTACCTCGTTAGAAGAAAACACTAATCTAGGGTTTGATGCATACTGCAATTTGTGATCTAAGATTAAACTCTGTAGCCCAGAATCTCCCAAATCAACCGCCAAAACAAAACCACGCACACATTACATTCATGAAACCAAACCAGAAGCAACATTTTGAGATGCACCACAGATCTCGCTGTCAACAGCCTTCAATATCTACATCTATTTTATAATCCTTGATTTAAAAAAAATGAAATAAATAAAAACGGGAGGTCTGTAGATCATCAAATACAGGGTTGCTGTTTCTGGAAAGACATATTTGAGTTTTGAAATAAATTATTCTTATGTTTTAAGCAGTACAAATACAATTATGTCCATATTCCCTGTTTCAGAGTGGTGGCAGAAATCTCAGCAGTAGATAACGTCTGTAAATAAAACTACAGTACTGTCTATCCGTTAAATACATAAAGCTGTCATTTTCATACACAGACAGTCTCTTCTCTTGCAAACAACTTGTTCCTCTCAGCCCGGCGTTATTTAACATCAATTTGTTTGAAGCGAGTGTATCTGCATTCAAACCGAAGCAGCAAGAGAATGTTACTAATTATGCTTTAATCTTTGAACTCGTAATTAAATCTCAACAAATGTTGTTTATGTTACTTAAGCACATTATGCATATATGCACAATTCAGACAGCATTGGAAAGCTCTAACTTTGGTTTATACGTACTTCAAGTTATTGACCGCTACTTCTTTTTGTGTTAGAATAGCATTGTGTGAATGTTTTGAAGTTTAGCAGAGAGATTTAATAATAATACATATGTTTTATATAGCACTTTTCTCTTTTACAAAAAAAACTAAATCAAAACAAAAAAAGCAAAGTTAAGGAGGAAGTTAAGGCGAGAGCCAATCATAATGGTTTTATCCCACTTAGACCAAACAAAGGTTTTTGGAAAGTTGAGATTTAGCCGAATGGGGAAATAAAAGATAAAAAAAAGAATAAATTATTCCATTCAAGTAGGCCCTTCAGAAGTCATAGAAACAAACAAATAAAAGAAATAACTTAAATTCAATCATCTTGACTTCTACTTAGTTTTTAAGTGCTTAAAAATACATATTTAATTCAGTTGATTCAAATTAAATAAAAACAGTAATCTGGGAATGGGAATTCTAATAATAAATGGAATTTATATAGCCTTTATATACCTTTCAAGGAACCAAAGGATGTTACTTAATTCCACTTATGTATATTATGTGAGTAATCTTTATTGTGAAATGCGATTATTTACTTTATTGAAATGTCGGATAAATGAGCACGATGTCCGCAAGCATCTCGCATTTCAATGTTTCCAATTTCTGAAAACCATATCTGCCGCTGAGACGTTCACTTTCATGCAAAGTGCCTCCAATTGAGCGGCTGCAGTCAATGCTCCTGCTGCTAAGTAACTAACTATGGCAACGGCGGGAGTAAACAAAATGTTCCCTTAGGTTCATAATAATAGGAAATAGCCTGTCAAGTCAGCGGATGGCACTGGGGGGTTGGTGGTGGTGGTGCGGGGGGAGATACTGTATCACTCGGAGACGACGTCTGGTGATCTGCAGTGCGACTGCCTGCGATGAGGGGAGTCCTCAGCGGGGGCTCGGAGACGGATTACCACAGCGGGCGGTCCCTGGCTCGCACCACAGACGAGGTTAACGAGAGGCTTTGGAGTCTACGCTCTTAATGGAGCGTTCTGTTACAGCGAGCGTACAGTCATCAGGGAGGCGGCGCCAGACAGTGATGGTGGATCTGAGGACTCGCCAAGGCAGAAAACACGCATCAGAGCAGGGATTCCCAATGAAGAGATGGACTGGAAGACTGATTCGGCATCCCAGTGTGTGATCGACGTCCCCCCAGAAAAAACCAGGAGAGTCTGCAGACGCAGACGGGAAGGCCGTTTTGTGCGGCAGCTCATATTTAGTTTAGTTAAATGTGTATGTTCAGCAGTGGATTTTTTCTCCGATTCAGTAAAATACTCTGAAACAGCATTTAGAAGATTGTGGGGCATCTCAGCCCAAAACATTCTTCTTCAGGTTTTTCACACAAACGTGATCCGAGGATGATTTCCATGTAAAGGCCAGTATCCTTCTGGGATCGTCTGACTATCAAAGATGAGTTGGTGTTGTTAGTGGGGGTGGAACTACAGACTCCGCCTCCTCCTGTAGTTAATATTACATGACCCGATCATTAGAGACTCCCGGTGAGGCTCCAGGCCTCTGAGGCGTCTGGGGGCCCTCAGGCGGAAGACAGAGTTCGCGTCCTGGGGGGCTTTAGGTGGTGTTTCTAATTTAGCTTGTAGTCCTACTGAGGAAAGCCTGGGTTTATCTGCTGGGCTCTCCTTTGTGGAGCGTCAGCAGGTAATATCTTGAGTTATTAAAAACAAATCTTGTGTGTTTTCCAAGCGTATTAATAAAATAACATTTCTGAGTCTGCGGAATCCTCGTCTCTTTAACGTCTGGGACGTTGGACGTTCCTGGGGACATCCAATGTGCTCGGCTTGGTGATTCCAACCAGTGAAATATCGCAAGACATTCCAACTCTTTTTTCACACAAAATGTCCTTAATGCCTGAGTATATTTAGTAACTGTTCATCATATATTATCTGTGATTTAATATCAATAACCAGATGAAAAGGATGCTGAAATAACTCCATAATTATGGTGATCAGTAAAAAGTGCTGAGTCATGCTTTGTTAGGTCTGTCTGCAAGACCACAAGATAACTACTTTTAAAACGCTGGTTTTCTGAATGGAGTCTGGTTGATGGGTGCTAGGCTACGCTAACATTGTAGCTGCTCCATCAACACTCCAAATAAGGTCATCTAGACATAAATACGTGCGCTAAAAATACAAACGGCACGGGTCAAAGTAGGTCTGTGAACTGTGACATTTACAACCAGGTTTCAGGTTTTCCCCATTGGATCATTCAGTAACACTTCATGTCATATAGTTGATGTTGTGGATCAGAGAGCCCACATGGTGGCCGCAGGTTTTTCTATGCCCACATCCTCCACCGCTGCAGCGTATCGAACCTCCACTAATCCATCTTTGACCTGCGGATCAAAAGTATTCCTGGAAATGGCAGCCGCGATTAGCGCTGATTGTTTATTCCCTCGTGATGCGAGTGGAGGCGAGTACGACGGCTACTGATTCATACGTGACTTCAAGGCAGAGTACATGCTCATCAATAAATGATCAGCTACAGCGCCGGGGATCGTCAATACGTTCACTGAAACGGACTCCAAGCAGTCAAAGCCTCCGTCATGTGTTTGACACGTATCACCATTGAACTCTCGCTTCAGGCCGGTGGGGGGGGGGGGCTGAATTATAAATACTGGAGAAGTAGGTACCACCAAGGTATCGATCAGCTGAGTGAAACCAATAAGTAAGACATATCAGGTGGGAGGACGAGGGGGGGGTGGAAGTATGTTGAGGCCCCTAAATGTGGAGCGATCGAGCGAAGGCCAACACCCTTCAAAGACCCTCAGAGCTTCACTTTGGATTCATTCTCGATTCTACAGGTGGTTTCTAGCCTTTTTCATCCACCTCGGAAACTTTATCGATGCTTTAAAACACAAACAACAATCAACACAGAACGTATGACTGATTAAATCTGTACAAACAACAAACGTTAATATGGTCAAAAGTCAAACTTCTTTTACGTAAAATCCACAGGAAGTAAGAGAGCTGAGATGACTAGACACGGGACGGTGTAAGATTTCATCGTGGATCAGGATTAAAGACTTAAAATTAAAGATTATGATTAATAATACAAAAATAATCATAAACATTGTGACTTGCACAAAACGGTCAAGATCGCTATCGTGGTAGACAGGATACACAAATATACGTGTCTTTTATTTATGCAGGGAGACCTTATAATTCACGATCACCTTATTTAAGATTATTTGAATGTTTTTCACTAAAAAGGATGTAAAAAATAAGAATTTTCTCAACAAAATATAAAGTGATTTGAGTATGTTTAGCTGCCATTTTACTTTGAGTTTTAAGCATATTTTGATGACGGGATAATCGTGACATCACCAGCTGAGATGCTTTGGTTGCGTCTGGTTGCTATGATACCGACCCGCCGGTATTCATTTGTGTCCTACATGTGGACGATGGGTGGTCTTTGTGGTATTTCACCCAAAGCTGAACATTTAGTATTGTGTGAGTGTTGCTCGCCGTCGCCTGTTGGCTTGTAAACGGTTTGCGCGGTCATTGTGATGACTCTATGTAGTGGACTTGACCATTGATTGAGGGTTCAGGGTCCCCAGGTGGGGAACCACCTTCGGTTTTAGGTCTGAAAGGCTTCGGCATGCGGACCACGTTCATCACACAATGTGATCACATCTGGTTGTCGTCGTCGACGGGTGAAAACGACATTCCTTGGCTCGGCCATGGTTTGGCATCTGGATGCCCATCTGAATCGGTGTATGACATCATCCCCACGGGCCGGATCTCCAAGGTGCGTTTAGTGTTACCATGACAACGAGAGCTCTCTGCGAAGCAAAGACACACACACACAGGCCAAGTCTCACTAATGGCGTTGTCTTACCCTTTGACCCCGGGCTCAGGGGAGGAGCCCGCGAAGGTTTTGAGGTTGCCGGCACTGTGGCCCTTCTTGGTGGAGAGGTCCAGGACGCCGTCTGGGGGGCAAACAAGATTTAACACAACTGAGCTCAGATCCCATTCAAAGCTTTATTTAGAGTGAAGGACACACACACATGTAATTTAAACCACACCTTCATTAAAAGGAGGAAGGAACAAACAGAAAGGAAACAAGGCATATTTCAGATAATTGTGTTTATGTGAGTTATATCTGAGACAGAAGGCTGTCAAGATAATTGTACATGTTATTAATTAAATCTATCAGCATCTTACGTTAACAGCTTCTGCAACTGTTTATGTATAAGTCTTCATATGAAAACCACTGAATTAATCAACTTCTTCTTCTTTTATATATTATTCTTCTGTTTTGTGTGTGATATACAGTATATATATATATATTTATATCTCGTTGTGTATATTGTGTGTGCTTCAGAACAGGTGGACGTTTGTGACACTCGAGCAGCAAAGTCTGGGAAACACGGCAACACGCTGTGTGTGAAATCTCAGTTTATTTGTGAATATGTTTGTCAGGCAAATCAGGTCACGCACGGGAAATATATCTCCTCTCGTCTGGATATGAGTGAAGATTAATTAAAATTAAAAAATTGAAAAAGGTTGTTTTTCATTGAAAATTTGTAAAAACAGAATATTAGACTCTTTATTCTTTCTTTCCTAAAAGTTAAATCGAATGCATTATAATGCATGCAAAATAATATTCGTCTTGGATGATGCAATATGTGGATAATTATGGATCATTAATTGGTTAGTGTGAGACTCTCTGTTGAAGCCTGTACATTTAGATGGATTTTGATTGGTCGTTGTGTGGACTTAATGTTTCTTAAAATGACATCAACTGTTTAGTGTTAAACAAGTGTGCGCGTGTGTGTGTGTGCACGTGTGTGTGTGTGTGTGTGTGTGTGTGTGTGTGTGTGTGTGTGCACGTGTGTGTGATCCAGCTTTGAGGATAATCTGATCAGATTTAATCTAAAAGGTATTCTGTTTGTGTGTGAGAGATGGAGCTAACGTGAGAATGTGAGGTGAATGAAAATACCTAAATCTTTTTTTTTTGTCAAAAATGAAGGAGGCTTACTGTAAGCAGATTCCAAAAAGCTGCTGGTATTAAAGTGGGTGAGCGATCCCACTGTGGCCGAGGGTTAAAGCCCTTCTGTTGGAGCGGCTTCCTGTCCACTAGAGGGCGTTCCAATAACATTACCAATAAATATGTTGAATTACCAACAGCTGACAGCTTTCTGCCGATGGAGACGCGGGTCGATCTAGCTAGCAGTAAACTAGTCATGACGTCATCGCTTCTAGAGCTGCGTCCATATCTTTGTTTCATTTCACCGAGTGCTGCCGGTGGTTATATCCACGTTACCTCCGCGTGCACGCTGCTGTCGGCTGTTTCTGATAGTGAGATTGTGATTCAGAAAACTTTATTGTTCATCAGACTTCATGTGTCAAACGCATCCATTCAGCATTGATTTTTTTTTACTATTCAAATTATATTAGATTCCCAAGTTCATTCCAACAGCCCTAGTGTGTGTGAATACTGTATCAGAGGCGGTCTCATTTATAAAGTATTGTAAAACGTAAGTGTAAAACAAGCGGTGCTCTCACCCTGCTGGCTGGGATCGGGGTCAGCCTCGCTCTTTTTGACGGACAGGTCCAGCGGGCCGTCCTGGTCCGCCATGAGAAGCTTGCTGAGGACGGGATTCTGTGCAGAGGCAGCAGCTGTAGCTCCTCCCCCTCCGCCGTTACTGGCTCCCGTACCGTTGCTGCTCTGGGTGCAGGCGGATGCTGAGGCGGTGGTGATGGTGGAGGCGGGGCTGAGGCCAGGCCCCGGGGTCGGGGACGGGGAGGAAGAGGCAGACGATTGAGGGGAGCTCGGCGTGGGCAGGGGCCCCGGCGGGGAGCACGGGGCCGCCACCAGAGACGCCGCTCTCGGCAGGCTTTGGTCCTTCATGGTGCCGTTGGGCGGGGGCGAGTCGTCCTGAGTAGTTTTTGAGGTATATTCAGCAGCGAACTGGCGGATCATTCGCTGCATGATCTCACGAGCCACGAGAGGAATGTGAGGTTCTGAGATACTTGGGAGGTCTGGAAGGGAAACGGAAACAAGAGGAACAGACACGTCAGCATCCCGTCCTCCAGGAACTTCCTAGGCTTATTTATCCCATTTCATCCTGAAAATGTAATCCTGATGCTCTACTGAAATAATCCTAAAATCACCCAGAGGCAGATCTTAATCCCGCCTATTGATGTCAGATTATTGCCTGCCATTCCTCAGCCGGAGCTTTCATATTCCTCCCTAAATGTTCCCAGGATTCACTCGTTTAGAGATTGTATATCGGATCAGGTTCAGCCCTGATCTTCTTTCTTGAATCGCGATCTAGAACGTACGCTTGGGGATGACATCAGAGTTTTAATAACCATCCATGGTACCGTACAGTAGAGCTGAAAAATACTTAATTGTTCCATCCATTGATGAACAACAATCTTGATCCATCCATCCCTTCAACCCATCCCTCCACCCAACCATCCATCACTCCATCCACCTATCCATCCATCCCTTCAACCCATCCATCCACCTATCCACCCATCCCTCCACCCAACCATCCATCACTCCATCCACCTATCCATCCATCCCTTCAACCCATCCATCCACCCAACCATCCATCACTCCATCCACCCATCCCTCCACCTATCCATCCATCCATCCATCCATCCATCCACCCAACCATCCATCACTCCATCCACCCATCCCTCCACCTATCCATCCATCCATCCATCCATCCACCCAACCATCCGTCACTCCATCCCCCTATCCATCCATCCATCCATCCACCCATCCCTCCACCTATCCACTAGGGTTGGGTACCGAACCCTGTACTTTTACCGGTACCGACCGAAACACGTCGGTATTACCGGGTATTGGTTCACGTAAAATCCAACGGTGCCAAATTTCGGTACTTTCACGTACATCCGGAGCAGAATGCACCAGCTGATATGCCTGAGTGTAACGTTATGTCCAACTCGAAACAGAAAGCAAAAATATGACCAATTTATTGCTCCATTTACATGTAAACGTGTGTGTCTTGTGCCAGGAGGAGGCATACATCATAAATCAGAATAATATTCCTTAAAATGACTTAAATAATGGTGAACATTGACATATGGAACGCACCCACTGCTCTGAATCACGACTGGATCATGAGTCATCATGACAACGCGATTGCTGCGGCGACAGAAACTAGCAGCACACCGGCAGCTAGCAACATCGAGTCATCGCCGGCATCTCCAGGTAGGTTAACTATGTAATGTAGGTATTTGGATCGGTTGTTGGTAGAAGTGTGCAAAGTTGAATAACTGGTTAACGGTTGTAATGTTATTATCACCACCCTTTGGTTATTCCAAAATGTATAGAATCAGCAGCGTAGAATCATAACATGGCATAGCAACTAGCATAGAAGCTAGGCTATCCTATTACGGTGAAGTTCTGCTAACTTTAACGTTCAGTATTGGGGGTCGTTAACTAATCTACAAAAAGTAGGTTAGAGCTTAAATAAATTAAAGACCCTTAAAAACTGTTTATTGACTTCTGTTCTGTGGACTGTGTTCGAGTTAACGTGAGTTGCCTAACGGTATGATGATGTTACGAAACTGTAACTTTCGTATCTTTGTATCTTTGTGTACAGGCTTCCTCCACACCCTCAGAGCGGGTGTTCTCTACGGCTGGGGACACAGTGAGTGTGGAGCGGGCAAGGCTACAACCTGAAAAGAGTAGATATGCTGGTCTTTCTGAAAAAGAATTACACCGCTTAGAATTGCGTAGTAGTAGCAGCAGCGCTAGTTTTTTTTAGCTTGTTTGAGCTTGACTCTGTGTGTGTGTGTGTGTGTGTTTTAAAAAAAATGTTTACTGCCCCTACTCTGTGCGTTCATAATGTTTTATATGTTTAGGGGGGTAATACAATGTTCACATGGCTGTGTGTGTGTGTGTGTGTGTGTGTGTGTGTTTTTTTAAAACATGTTTGCCCATACTGTTCGTGTGTTTATAATGTTTTATATGTTTAGGGGGGTAATACAGTGGGGTTTTGTGTGTTTTGGGTGTTTGCATTCTGTTTGATAAAATGTTTAAACTGAGAAGTTGTGAGTTTTTTTTAACTGTAATCAAATGTTGTAGTCGTTAAAACCAGTCGTTACAGTTCAGTTACAGTAAGGTACCGAAAAAAGCATCGTTGGATACCGAGACCGAACACTAGGCACCGGCACCGGTACCGATATCGGTTCAAATGTGAAAGGTACCCAACCCTACTATCCACCCATCCATCCATCCATCCATTGATGAACAACAATCTTGATCCATCCATCCATCCACCCATCCCTCCACCCAACAGTCCATCCATCCATCCATCCACCCATCCCTCCACCCAACAGTCCATCCACCCATCCATCCACCCATCCCCTCCACCCATCCATCCATCCCTCCATCAACCCATCCATCCATCCATCCCCTCCACCCATCCCTCCATCCATCCATCGCTCCACCCATCCATCCATCCACCCAACCATCCATCACTCCATCCATCCGTCCATCCATCCATCCATCCATCCACCCAACCATCCATCCATCCATCCATCCACCCACCCACCCAACCATCCATCCATCCATCCCCTCCACCCATCCCTCCATCCATCCATCACTCCACCCATCCATCCATCCATCCAACTATCCATCCATCCATCCATCCATGCCTCCCTCCCTCCCTCCATCCATCCACTTAAGACTTAAGATGTAAAAGACAACAAGATGTTGTTATCACATACAAGAGGATATTTGCTACTGCATCAGGTAGCATTGTATCATATCATGCCATACTGTATTATATAAGTATCCCTTTTATATTATACCATATATTATATCACTTTGCATTTCTAATTTTAACATCAATTAATCAAAGAAAAGGTTTCGGCTTCCACTAAAAAAATCAAGTATCCATTAGAGTGAAATGATAAGAACAACTTGAACAAGAGCAACAAGTACCAGGAGACCACTTAGAGTCAAACTTAAACTCCCTTATTACCCCCAGCTGTGAGGAAACAAAGCCCACATCTCACACTCCTCTTTGATCTCCTCAGCTTCATGGAATGAAAAACAGTGACGATGGCGACGACACTCATTTGTTATGAATGCGTTAATCTGGCATTGTCCCAGATAAATCGGCCGCACTTATCTCTTTGTAACCAGCAGCTCTATTATTTGGATACTTCCTATGCGTGCTGAATCCAACCCTAAATAATACAAACAATACATTAGCCCAAAAATCTAATCCTGAAGATAGGCTGAAATAATCCAGAACTCACATACAGTGTATCTGTACATATGTGTGTGTATACTGTATATATATATACTGTATATGCAGCTCCACAGGCAGCGTTGCCTGTGCGAGGGAAGCCAGATTGATTATGGCCGAGCATTGATTGGACATCTGCTTCCTCTCCTCCCCGGAAAGCTTCTCTGCCTGCGTCGGGACTGAACATGATACACTCCCGGTTTAGAGGTGGATTATTATTATTATGGCAACTCTGCATATTATTCTGACTCTGAACAGGTGCTGATTTGAGACCAGCAACTGGAGCTGACGGTGCATGTACATGTGAGGACCAAGACAGAGTTGCAGAGCGTCATCCATCTCTTTTCAATGTGAAACCAGGACTCTCAATTATTTCACGTCATAGGATAATAAATAAAATATAAACTATAAAAAATATTACAGCCCTATGAAATCCGTTGAATTTTTTCCAGATTCCGTTTTAATTTTTCTAAATTCTGTGTTTTACAATTTTATCGAATTTTTTTCCCATCAAATTGTGTCTAATCATGTGGTTGACGAATCAAAATTAAGAAATTTATTGAAGAAACATTCTAGTAATTCTAAGTAAGTTTGCATAATTTTATAATTGGCTCTCAACTTTAAGGCTGAATATTCAGTTCAGTTCCTCTTCATTGATGGACTCAAACTCCATGAGAAAAACTGAATCAGAAACAATTGATAAACGACAAAAACATATCCACGGTCGCCTTTTTAAACTCCACCCACAAGAGGACAGTAGAGAGAGAGAGATTCTTATCTTTACAGTGTCTGAACACCGAGAAACCAACATGTTAGCTTGTTAGCACCCCTGGGCTCATCTCTGTTCCCCAGTGTGTTCATGTATTTCCTTGGAAATGAGGCAAAACTCTCTGTTAACTATAAATCCTGAAATTCTCCACCCCCCCAAATCAGCACCATTTTCTCGTAACCAGCTCAATACCACGTGAAATCCCCCCCCTCCTCTTATAGTAATGATGGCGCTGTTGGCACAGGTTTGGAAAGTGGGTCGGCCTCTCTGGCCCAGATCTGAGCTGATTTCGGGGTCTACCTGGAGGGCAGAGATGTCTTTGTTCCAGTTTTAAAAACTTTGATGAAGTTAGATCTGGGTGTCCCTCAGGAATCGATCCTCGGTCCCCCTTTTTTTTATCCAAGCCACAATTATGCAGATGACACACAACTTCACACATCGTTCTCCAGAAGAGACTCGCTTCCTCCCTGATTAAAGGTTTTCTTTGATGGAGAACGTTGCAGATCATACCTGCTATAAATTTTACACTAACGAGTTGTTTTTATTAGCGTCTGAATGCGTTATGGAGGGAAAGAAAATGTTTTTTATTACCTTTCGCTTGCACCCACATTGTTGAAATCAGCTAAATATTCATTTGTGTGTGTGTGTGTGTGTGTGTGTGCTAGTTACCTTTCCTGTGGAACACAGCATTGAGGAAGTCTTGGGCCTGTCTCTCCAGCCGGCTGATCCGAGACTGCTCTGACAGCACCTGGCTGCCTCCACCCTTCTCCACGCTGTGCTCCTACACCAACAGACAAAGACACAAACGAGTGAGTACTGAAACCAACCCGTCACAGTCACATCACGCGCTGGCCCGCAATCGGAGGTTTTCTATCGCGCTCCTTTAACCACGTCCAGCCAGCAGGAAAACGTACATATCTGTATCTGGATGCTCACCTTCTTGTGATTCACCAATAAGTACATTGACACATTGTTTCCTTCGCTTAGTCCCGCCTCTCAAACGTACTGGCTTCCCCAGAGTGTAAATGGAAAGATTTTAAAATCCTGTTCCTGGTCTACGAGGCACTGAACGGTCTCTTGGGCCTAAATACTAACATTCACACCCCTTAGCTCACATGGAGCAGGTCTACTCAGGGTTCTTAGACCCTTCCTCTTTCAAGACGATGTTTTAACTGTATACATTTCTTTGGGTGTGAGAAAATAATATTATGAATTCCACTGAGCAGAATCAAAAACCAGCACATGTAAACGTGACGTCTGAACACGAGCTGGTCAGTAAGCAATAAAATGACACAACAAGGAGCCTCTACTGTTCAAGCTGACAGCCAATCAAACGGCTTCCTCAGGACGCCCAAGGTCTCAAGCCTGACGACTATTATGAACCGTGTTTCAGAGGGAATGTGTCCGTTAGCGTCGATGGCTGGAGACAAAGCAACAAGCCGAGTCGAGAGCGTTCCCGTCCTCTTCATTTTGAGCGCCCTCAAGCTCTCTCTCCTTCTGTGTTTCCGCTGGCGGTCTGCGTGGCTTCAGATCAATGAATCGATGATTCCCGCCCACTGAAAGCTCCTCTGGCATTTCACAAACAAGCAGAGGGTAATAACAGCGAAGAGAGAGAGAACTTTCGAGGAGCCCTGACGGATGAATAAAAGATCCTATCGAGTGAGAAGAGGAATACAATTAAAGGGCTGCCGCAAAAATTGTAGTTTTATTATTGGCTTTATTTTGATTTGCACACTACGAGCGGCTGACATAATTATTGACCCGTCAGAAAGATCTCCTGCGATCCCTGCTCGGCTCGGCTGGATGGATTTTTGCTCTGTGGATTGATTTGGACTGTTCCATCCGTCTGTAGTTACAGTGTTACACACAGGAACTTCAGTTGTATTTGTGTACCGTTTACATACTGAAGGGGGAATGTGCTTCATTATCTCCAGCAGAGACAGATGGGGGGGGGGGGGGCGGGGTGGAGCAAGGATGTTTTTAGGAGACAGATGGCCGACCTTGGGGGTCGGGCTGGGGTCAAGTTGAAAAACAAGCAACGGTAGAGGGAAGCCCCCCCCAACTTCCTTCCCCTCCCTCGTCACTTGTTCAGTCACCAACCCAAAAGTAAAGGAGATGGAAAACACAGACAAGAAGTCCTTAAAAGAGTTTAACAACAGAGATCTTCTACCTGGGGTCCGGTAACCCCAGGGGGTCTGCAGAGTTACTGCAGGGGGTCCCTAAAATTATTTGATCAATAATCAAATTTAAATTTCCCTGTTTATTTCATATTATGGTGAGAAATTCTGATGTAGAAATGCCAAAATATAATTAAAACATGAATCTGTCAATAATTATGGCACTATAGGCTGCACTACACATTATTATTGGCCCGCTTTAATAATGTAATAGGGGGTCCCTCCACCAGGTCTCTGTGGGCCTTGGGGGTCCCTTCACCAGGTCTCTATGGTGAATTGAGCAAATTCATGAAACATCTAATTGAATATTTCCATCAGCTTCCTTTATTGCATTTATCATAGAATGACTTCATAGATGGAGGAACTTCGTCGGTGCTTCGTCTACAGGAGACGCATCGCCAACGTGTCGACATAAACGCTCATTACTATTCTGCTCTGATCGCTCATTAGCCGGGGAGAAACGGTGGAGAGGAGGCGCTGGCCTCTCCGCGGCTGTCTCACTAATTTACACCGTCATCCTCCTCCTCCTCCACACACACACACACACACACACACCTCCAAATCATGGTGGTCAAGACCACGATACGTGAACAACACAAATAACAAGCATGCAGGAGGAGGCGGGACAAAGACCTGGGTCCGTCCAAAGGTACACTTGAATCGCCACCGACCGAAGTTGCAAGTTTACATCCGCGTCTGTTTAAAACGTCACTACAGGTGGTCCCATCCTATCCGTTTAGCTAAACTACATATTTTTATTCTAGTATGTGAAATTGTCATAATCAACATATGCATTCTCAAGTCGGCTCGTTTCGTGATGTCACAGTGACCTTGAGGTTCATCTTTTGAGTCCAGGTGGACATTCGTGCCAACATTTTGAAGAGATTCCCTCGTACGGGCCGGACACCCGAAAACATGATGTATACTACGTCATAAAACTGTCATAGTATGTCATAAAAGAGTCGTAAACCTGTCGTAATGTAATATGTCGTAAAAAAAGATGTCATAAAAAGCTATAGTATAGTATGTTGTCAAAAAAAAATCATGAAAATTCATAGCATAGCATGTCATAAAAATGTCATAAAGAAAACTCAAAAGTGAAGATATTGTTCTTGGCTCCGAACACCTGGGAAACAGATGCCCTAATGATAAAGCTGTCAAGAATGTCAGGATATAAAGCATTGGGGTAAAACGAGTCTGTGCATCTCAAGACTAGATTATTATTCACTCCCTATTATAAGGCAGCAATACGTCTTTTAACCCCATTAAAGTGATTTGGTTATTTGTGGTTCCTGGTTCCAAAGTAGCTCCCAGCTAAGGGCTGGCTCAGGCTCGCCTTGAACCAGCCCTTAGTTAAGCTGCTATAGGCCTATACTGTCTGGTGACTTCCTGTGATACACTGAGCTCCTCCCTCCTTCTCACGTTAAAATGTATAGTCATAAAAAAACTCACTGTATCATGTCTCATGTCATATTATAAAGTTTGTTGGAAAAAATCAGAGAACAATATGTTGAAAATGAGTAATAAAAATAGTCCAGTGTGTTGAAAAACTGATTAAAAAGTCATGATATTCCATGTCGGAAAAAGTGATAGTATAGTCGTAGAAAATGTAAAACATCAGATTATAGTAATAAAAAATGTCACTAAAATTGTGTAGCGGAATTGTTAGAGTAGCATGTTGTAAAAAAAAATCATAGTATGATATGTTGTAAAAGAAAAGTAGAAACATCAGAGTATAATATTTCATTAAAGAAAGTCATAGTATAGCATGTCATAAAACAAGCAGATTCTGTCATTAAAAATGTCTTTAAAAAGTCATAACAAATTGTAATATATATCTATCATACTATGTCACAAAATAAAAATGTTTTATATATATATACACGAGTATGTTTATTTGACCTTAAACAGGACAGGAAACCTGGACGATGTCTCCTACCTTGACTTTCTCACGTCTTAAGCAGCAGAAGAGACAGTTGTCATCGAAGGACCAGTCAGACACTTCCTCTGGCTCGCAGTCTGGACGAGACGGAAAGAAAGGGTTAAACACACGAAATATACCTCTAAACTTAATGCACACAGCATCTGATCCATCCTCCCAAATACACACTGATAAAATATCACCCCCCTTAAAACTACAAAACAGCTGTTTTTGATCTTTTGTTTGTGTGTTAGAATCTGTATCTGGATGTTCAAACCGAGCTGACGTTTTATTTAAAAAAAACCCCAGCTGTCATTGAGGTGTAGATGAATGGGGGGGGGGGGCATCAAAACCTCTCACTTGTAATTACAGCGGTGATGACTAAACTTCACGAAAATCGAACCAAACCGGAGAGTGACAGACGAGCTCAGTTCCACACCGATACATTTATGTAAAGACCACAGACGCTGTGTGTGTGTGTGTGTGTGTGTGTGTGTGTGTGTGTGTGTGTGTGTATATGTGTGTGTGTGTGTGTGTGTGTGTGTGTGTGTGTGTGTTTGTTCATGCCCTCCAGCCCTCTGTACTAAGAACGTATTACCCGGTTTCCATCCACCTTTCTGTGAAACGTGTTCGGTGGGATGAAGAAATTCACTGCTGTCTCCTGGTAGTTCATCTGCTGCACATCATGAAAACTCTCCCTCTCCGTCTCTCCCTCTCTCTCTCCCTCTCTCTCTCTCTCTCTCCCCCTCTCCCTCCCTTGCTCTCCCCCTCTCTCTCTCTATTATTATTATCATTATTATTATTTCATAACAGCAGAAGTTTCTCTGCCGTTGACGTCATTACATCGGCTACAAACAACCGTCTGAAGTGCATGAATGACTGAATGAATGAATGAATGAATGAATGAGTTAAATGACTATTATTTTGTTAATTAATTAGTTGATTTGAGTCATTCATTTGTTTTTATTCTCTGTTTTTCTAAACCATCTCTTTGATGGAAGTTCATCACGTTTATGTTTGAGAGATGATTCATTATCCAGCAGCAGGCTTTGCTGTTCTTTGAACTTCCTGTTTCATATTCAGCCCTTTTTACTGTGAGACTCGTTTTTAATTCATAATTGTTTTTTGTTTTGACCGTTAGTGACATGAGTGATACTGACCAGAGCTTGTGGATAATATATCTATCTACTGTATACGTGTGTGTGTGTGTATATATATATCTCAGCCATTATTATTCATCAACGGTTGCTCTTATCGATAGTAATTCTTGTGATTGATGGGGATGAAGCCGACTGTCAGGTTTAGCTCTCTCATACATGGACGCGTCTTCATCCTTCACAATGTTGGATGCTTTTTACTGATATAGCAACATTAGAACTAAGGGAGTCAGAGAGAGGAGACTGCCATCAACTTGGTTACAGCTGAGCTGTTGCCATGGCGCCACGCTGCCTTTAAAAGTCCCGAGTTCAGTCTGAAACCACAGCGAGAGGGAGAGAGAGGGAGGAAACAGCGAGTGTGTTCCAGACAGGAGGAGGAAGAAGGCAGCTCACCAGAAACACAAGAACTAAATCAATATGGTCACCGCATCCCGTGTCACATCACAAACTCGTATCTGCACGTCGCCGTTCCAGTTTACCTTAAGATGTGAAATACACGGATTTAAAATAATTCTATGTCTTTGTTGAACACTATCAAACCTCCGTATGTCTGTTAAAAGACTCATAAACAAAGTCTGCTTCCTGCTACACAGACAATGTTTGGATTCTGAGATGAAAGAGAATTACAAGATTTGAACATCAATGTCACAACTTTGGATGTATTTCTATGCAATGTGAAGGATTCTAGACGTCAAGTAACTGGTTTACATTCCATAGAGTGATGGAAACCATTGGCCACCCTGCATGGACCAGATGTTGTAAAAGTATTAATATCGGGGCGGCCGGTGGCGCAGTGGCTAGGGCAGCCGCGTGGTCCCGGGTTCGAATCCCGCCCGGGACACATTTCCTCATGTCACCTCCCTCTCTCTCTCCCTGTTTCCACACTGTCTGAAAAATGAATAAAAGGCTTCAATGGCGCTCTAGCCAAAAAATAATCTTTGAAAAAAAGTATTAATATCAGGGTTGGTACGGGTGCTGGAAATCCTTGAAAACACTTGAATTTAAGTGTGGTGTTTTCAAGGTTTGAAAAGTGCTTGGATGTAGACTAAAGGTCTTGAAATGTGTGTTGTATGTGATGACATCTATGATAGAACAGAGAAAAGAAGATCTCCATATTTGAGGGACTGAAAACAGCATTTTCTGACATTTCTTTATGAAAAATGACTTTTGATGATGAACAGATGATGAAAATAGTTGGTGGTTATATTTCTGAGGATCTATTAGTGGAATTAGTTTTCCTTTCATTTGTGGTCCTTCTGTAAAAAGCTGTCTCCAAACATCATGTTGGTTGTTTAGAGGACAATAACATCTCATTTAATGTGATGAACAAGTGACATAATAAGTAGACTGAATACTGACCATTGGATTGATACAAATATGGAGTTTACCACAGCTGGAAGGGGCTGGAAAAGCATGGAAATACACCTTGAAATGCTTGAAAAGTGCTTGAATTTGACTTTGGAGAAGGTGGAGAAACCCTGTAATACCGGCGACATCACTGACATCCCTGGAGGGACTTTTTTCCCAATCAAAGTCCACTTTTCTCACACATTCCTGTGAGGTGTGCAACAGTCTGTTACTCTCTTTTACTCGCTGTGATGAAAAGGTCAGAGGTCAGCTGTGCTTGAACCCCGCGGTTGTGACACTTACAGCATCCCTGGGAAGGCGCCAATTAGCTGGAGTCCCACTGCTAACGTGACCTCCCGCCCTCACGGTGGTCACGTTCCTGTTTGTGTGTGTGTGTGTGTGTGTGTGTGTGTGTGTTGAGGAAGACGTTCACATGAATCTTTAAGTTCCTACTCGACAGTCACATTGTGTGTTTACGACGTTCTGAGACCATGAACCTGATCTCACCGATCGAATGCCAGTTTGTTAAAAACAACGGGTCATTATGACCTGAATTATTTTATTTATATTGCTGTGAGGTCCTAACTTTTACGAGATAACATTTGAACACACCATGATAACGTTGTCCTTTACCGTCACCCCAGAATGCAGAATAGAGCTTGAATGCATCGTAATGCAACTAATGGCACCTCCGTTAACGTTAGCTGTTAGCTCCGTTATTTAGCCAAGCAAGGCTGCTAATGCTAACTAGCTCCCCTCACGATACAGAAAAAATAGTGTCATTAAATAATTCAGATTATAGTGTCATTAAAATGTCTTTAAGAAGTAATTAATACATTTATAAAAAATATTAAAAAATCCTACTATAATACATCGTAAACATAATATAGTATGTAAAAAAAAAAGTTATGTCATAAAAATGTCACGTTGTAAATGGTGCTGGTGGCCAGCAGAGAGAAGTAGGACCGTTTTCTCATAGACTTCTATACAACCAGAAAGGAGTCGCCCCCTGGTGGCCAACAGAGAGAAGTAGGACCATTTTCTCATAGACTTCTATACAACCAGAAAGGAGTCGCCCCCTGGTGGCCAGCAGAGAGAAGTAGGACCATTTTCTCATAGACTTCTACACAACCAGAGAGGAGTCGCCCCCTGGTGGCCAGCAGAGAGAAGTAGGACCATTTTCTCATAGACTTCTATACAACCAGAAAGGAGTCGCCCCCTGGTGGCCAGCAGAGAGAAGTAAGACCATTTTCTCATAGACTTCTACACAACCAGAGAGGAGTCGCCCCCTGGTGGCCAGCAGAGAGAAGTAGGACCATTTTCTCATAGACTTCTATACAACCAGAGAGGAGTCGCCCCCTGGTGGCCAGCAGAGAGAAGTAGGACCATTTTCTCATAGACTTCTATACAACCAGAGAGGAGTCGCCCCCTGGTGGCCAGCAGAGAGAAGTAGGACCATTTTCTCATAGACTTCTATACAACCAGAGAGGAGTCGCCCCCTGGTGGCCAGCAGAGAGCATGACCGGTTAAGGCACATCAGCATGGCTTCACTTCACAGAACAGGAGAATAAGGGCTCTTTTGGGGGGAGAAATGATTTCATCCACAATGTGTGGACGTTTCAGTGTTTAACCACATTTAACTTTAGGAAAACCAGTGACGACGTTGTGTGTGTGAGACAGGTTTCACTGTCTGCAGCTCTGTTTATCAGCTAGTGCCTGCTTGACTGGGTGTGTGTGTGTGTGTGTGTGTGTGTGTGTGTGTGTGTGTGTGTGTGTGTGTGTGTGTGTGTGTGTGTGTGTCTGTGTGTGTAGAAGTTTAATGCATGAGTGAAAATGACGTAGAGAAGCCAGAAATATTCTAAAAATGCCTTAAGTTGGTGGGGGAAGGGTCACATGACTGCAGGACACCATGTTGACCTCGTTTCTCCATGGGAGAGAGAGAGAGAGAGAGAGAGGGAGGGAGAGAGAGAGAGAGAGGGAGGGAGAGAGAGAGAGAGAGAGAGATCTGGGGGTTAGATAAGATCGGTCGCCGCTGCTTTTTTTATTTTTAAATGACATCCATATTTATTGAGCGTCATTCAGAGCAGCTAAATCTCTCCGACAGGCCGTGAATCAGATTGTTGTTTTGGTGACTTCTACCGTATTTCATAGTATATGAGTGCACACGGTTGTTTTTCTCTAAGCTGCCTAAATAACATCAACATACTTACTGTTATTTAAATAATGTGCATTTGCAAATAAATGATAAAAAACATGAATGGAAACACAGGACACTATCCATCCTGTTATAGTATCCAGAAATTGAGCTCGAGTCTGAGGATATATGTTTATGCTCCCAATAGACCTCATTCTGCACTCTATACTTTTTTTGTACAATATCATGTTTACAAGTCTACTCTATTTCTATTCTATTTTTTACATTTTTTTATTTATATTGTTAATTTTTGCTATTGTTATTATTGCTATTGTGTTTCTTGTAACATACTGTCCTTTGGCTGCTGTGGCAAACAAATTTCCCCGTTGAGGGACAATAAAGGAATTCTGATTCTGATATGAAGTGGATGTCGTCATGGTGATGTCACACATTAGGTTGTGGACTACAGATTTGAAGCCTTGAGTTGCAAATTGTTTAAAAGCATACGTGACACAATAGAATGTTTTTTTCTCAACAAAAACAAAAAGTGACTCCAGGATGTTTTAGTGCTATTTTATGAGTTTCAAGTATGTTTGTATAATCGCAATTTATTTGGCCACGATAATTGTGACATTTTTTTTAGAAGCAACTAGGGGGAGGAAGTTTGGGGGTCTTGCTCAAGGGCACATCTCCGGCTCCCCATCCACCAACCAGCAACCCCTCCGTCTCCCAAACCAAGTCCAGAATTTCTGAGCTGCTGCTGGCTTTGGTCTAAACAGCACCAGACAAGGCGGACTGGTGAGACCGGTCTGGGAGACCACCAGATCAGGTGTTCCCATCTTGAGTCTGAGTGAATCAATCACATGGTTGTGTGTAGTAGAAGCAGGCTGTTGATTTGGCCATGCATGTAGATGGATCCATAGATACCGAGGGAGATGCTGTGCATTGTTAGCTTGCTATTAAACCTCTCATATTTAATAAGGTCAATATGGCAGAATAATGATTTCTAAGAAGGCTTAAAGCAAACCACAGACAGGCTGAATCGAAATCATTTCAGTGCTTGTAAACAAACGCCACCGGCAGAAAAACATCATTATTTTTCCCTTTTTGCAGATTGATTGATTGACAGTTCGATTCCCTTCAGTTTCTCATCATCACTGGAAATCACTTTGTGATTCTGATTCGATAACTAAAATGTGAGTAAAGATTTCCCAACATGAATTGGGTGTTTGTTTACCTTGGAAAAGGGTGATGTCGTTGACTAGTCCCGGCCCAAACAAGCCTTCCAAGATGCTTTCAAAGCCTGCGAAGAAGAAACGAGACGTTAACGCGGGCCGACGTTTACCGTCAAAACAGCAGAGTGGCTTCCATGTACAACAACAACACTGTCAAGATGCACTACTAAACGGATTGTTGAGCCGTTAGTCCGTCGTGTTTGAAGAGTTGGGGAAACAAAAATGACAACGTGCGTTTCCCGTAGGGTATATTTGGCTGCTGCACAGCCGGCAGCGTTCTCCCATGGCAACAACAACAGCAAACTATTTGTAATCTGGAATTGTGCTGAAATTAGAAGATGTAAGCACACGGACACACACACACACATGTCTCCAAAGACACACACACACACACACGCACACACACACACACACACGCACACACACACAAACGTACAGACCGTGGAAGCGTTTATTCTCCTCGGCTCTTAAAGAAAATTAGCGCTTTACCTCTCATACGCCAAGCTAATGTCACTCACACTTCTTTTTTTTTTAATGTAAATACCTTCTTCCTGCTGTTGCTTAGCAACCGCATACAGAGAAAGATAAATACATATTGCAATTTTCAACCTGACCCTCCCCCCTCCTCTCCCACCTCATCGTCCATGAAATGGAAATGGAGGCAGACACAGAGAAAGTGTGTGTGTGTTTAGCATGGAGAGGAAAGGTTACCGGAGCACATATACATTGTTCAAGTGTAGCCACTTGTCAGACCTCATACTTAACACTGGAATGAATCGCTGATCAGCCGCAGCCTCGGCCGAATACATTTCTCCGTTATAAAATCATCACGGCCGACCTCACGCCAGTGCCGCCGCCGCCGCCACTTCAGCCCCGCCGGCATCACACAGGCCAAGACTCAAGGACTGCGGCTGTGTTTTTGTTCCCAGGTTCAGTTCAGTTTTATTAAACTGGTAAAGCAGACGGTGACAGAGAACGTAGAATGCAGCCTTTTAAAACACAGGGGACAGGAAGTAACTAAAGTTACAAAGAACTGAACTTCCTGTGATATTTGTTATGGGTTAAGATCATGTGACTGATTAAGCCAATCAAAAATAGTCCACAGTCAATGGGCCTCATTCAAGGACCCCTCATTATTTATTCACAGTTAGAATCAGACACAACAAAGACTTTCAGTAGCTAACGTAGCATCGAAGTGCTGATTCTAGTCAACGATGTGCTAACTTGCTAATGTTAGCGCCACAGTTTTTTTTACGTAGAAACGTCGTGTTTTATAAATGTATATCTCCGTCCAGGTTGGCCCCTAGATGCTACGCTGTGATTGGTTGGTCAGTGCATTCCTGATTAAGAGTGTGTGTGTGTCTGTGTGTGTGTGTCTGTGTCTGTGTGTGTGTGTGTGTGTGTGTGTGTGTGTGTGTGTTAAATCCTTCATTATAAAACCTCTAGTGTTTTCAGTTTGTGTTGGCCCAAAGCCAGAAAAGAAGTACTTTGTGTTATCCTTTTAAATTCCAGCAAGACCTGTCATGTGGTGATATAAACATCAACACACACACACACACACACACACACACACACTGCTGCTGAAGTCAAATTTAAAAAAACAAAATAACACATGATTACAACAACATCTTGTCCATTTGTTTTTAACACTTTATAAAAGAATCCTCGGGGACCAACCTGCAGCTAAATTAGTGCCCCCCCCCATTCACTCACACACACACACATCACATTGCATTCCCTTAAACCTGCACATGCAAAATTCATGCGGCCTACAAAGGCAGCTTTGATAACAAAAAAAGGAGGCTTCAAAGAATTTTCCCAAGCAATTCCCCCCACATACCCCCCCCCCCCCCCCCCCTCCTCCCTGATATGCACACACCGCTTTCTAGTTGGGGGGAGGGGGGGGGGGGGGGTAATTAGGTTGCAGCGTGAGGAATCACCGCTGAAAGTCAAAGTCAGTCCAGCCTCAGCGCTGTTTGGGCCACGAGACGGATGACGCTTTCATATTTAAAGCGACAGTCACAAATGCCCCCCCCACTCCCCGAAGCCACGGGGCAAAAAAAAAATCTCCAGAAATGTAGGTCAGTTAGTGAACACACACTGGGCCCAAAAGCATTCACACATCATGACATGGCAGAGAGAGAGAGAGAGAGAGAGAGACCACACAAACACACACGCGCACATCATGGCATCTGGGATTCTGTCAGTGTATATATACATGTACATGTATGTGTGTGTATATATAGATATATAGATATATATATACACACACACTGAGCTGTCCCCAACCTCTGAAACCTCCATTGTGTCACCTCGTTTCACTTCACAGAGTCCAGCAGCCCAGAGCAGCGTGTGACACACACACACACACACACACACACACACACACACACACACACACACACACACACACACACACACACACACACACAGTAAAGTGAATCACAAGACATGGAGCTAATCCACATCTGTACCAGAAAGGACAACAACGTACATCTAATAACACAGATTTAAATATGTGAGTGAGCAGCTGCTGACACAGAAATATGATTTCTATTATAAAGGTTTCTAATTACTTTAATTACTAATTAATAACTAATTCAGTGTACAAGCACACGATTACTCTTATAACTGCTTGGTTTTGTTGACAGATGAAATATTATTTATACCTTGGGATTCTCTTTTTTTTGTTTGTCAGTGCAACAATTGATCCTTATCTCATTCTGTTGTGTTCAAGAAAATCCAGTAACTCTGTCCCTCCCCCTCCCCCTCCACCCCCCTGCGAGCTACAGACGCCTTCCCTCGGCCTGGCTGGTCTGTCAGTTGCAGAGACCACAGAGAAAGAAGAAGAGAGAGCCATGCGTCTTCTAACACAATTTATCTGCCTGAGTGTGTTTCGTCGTGGCAACGGGGAAATTTAGCAACATCTTACAAGCACCAAAACGATCCCGGTGCTGTTGAGAGCAACTGAGCTGCTCAAACATTCATTCAGGGTCCCGCTTGTCAAATCAAAGCGCCAACACAAGAAACGGCTTCTTATCCGATTCCCTGCGAGGTGAAGGAACCCGACACGGGAGGAAGCGCTGCCATCCATCCGAATCAGGGAACCGACATTTGGTCTTTCCTGTGACCGTTGGGCCCGAGCTATATATAGAGCTGCATGAGCATTAATAATTTAGCATGACTAAAGCTCTTAGAACCGGACCCCCCCTCCCCTCCTTTGCCTGTCCCTGATCAAATCAATACCTAATTAACCCCAACGGGGGTCTGGGCTTAAGGGAAGAGGAAGTGAGACAACATGTATGAGAGCGATGGCGAGCATCAACAAGCCACGTGAACCTAACACCTTTGTGGTCATTGCATTTAAGTCTTCAGTCCTTTTTGTTCCCCAAGGCTGCTTCCAGAAACACATGAACTAGCCTCGTCCATTTAGATGTAAACAGAAGCAAAAGTATGCACGGTAGGTAGGTAGGTGGGCAGGTAGGTAGGTAGGTAGGCGGGCAGGTAGGTAGCTAGGTAGGTAGGTGGGCAGGTGGGTAGATAGGTGGGTAGGTAGGTAGGTAGGTAGGTAGGTAGGTAGGTGGGCAGGTGGGTAGGTAGGTGGGTAGGTAGGTAGGTAGGTTAGGTAGGTGGGCAGGTAGGTAGGTAGGTGGGCAGATAGGTTGGTGGGCAGGTGGGCAGGTAGGTGGGCAGGTAAGTGGGCAGGTAGGTAGGTGTGCAGGTAGGTAGGTAGGTGTGCAGGTAGGTAGGTAGGTGGGCAGGTAGGTAGGTAGGTGGGCAGATAGGTTGGTAGGTGGGCAGATAGGTTGGTGGGCAGGTGGGTAGGTAGGTGGGCAGGTAGGTGGGCAGGTAGGTACGTAGGTGGGCAGGTAGGTAGGTAGGTGGGCAGATAGGTTGGTGGGCAGGTAGGTAGGTAGGTGGGCAGATAGGTAGGTAGGTGGGCAGATAGGTTGGTAGGTGGGCAGGTAGGTAGGTAGGTGGGCAGGTAGGTAGGTGGGCAGGTAGGTAGGTAGGTGGGTAGGTAGGTAGGTGGTTAGGTAGGTAGGTGGTTAGGTGGTTAGGTAGGTAGGCAGGTGGGTAGATAGGTGGGTAGGTAGGTAGGTAGGTGGTTAAGTAGGTGGGTAGGTGATTAGGTGGGTAAGTAGGTGGTTAGGTAGGTAGGTAGGTGGGCAGGTAGGTAGGTAGGTAGGTGGTTAGGTAGGTAGGTGGTTAGGTGGTTAGGTAGGTAGGCAGGTGGGTAGATAGGTGGGTAGGTAGGTAGGTAGGTAGGTAGGTAGGTAGGTGGTTAAGTAGGTGGGTAGGTGATTAGGTGGGTAAGTAGGTGGTTAGGTAGGTAGGTAGGTAGGTAGGCTCGGGACATAACAAACAGTGCCCACCATGGAAGAGACGGTTAGAGGCCAAGATACGGAGTGATGTTAGCCAGCTGGCTAAACTGCAGAAAGGGAACATGGTGAATAAAGGGGCACCCAGGAAGTACAACTCACTCTCCATACCAGAGGCACTCGAAACTGCTAAACAACGACTAACAGCTCTGGCCACCCGGTTGAAGAGATACACCAAGGAGGGAGAGGCCAGGAGAATAAACAAGCTGTTCTCCACTGAACCAGCCAAGGTGTACTCTCAGTGGCAGGGAAACAACAACCAGTCAGACCCGCCAAGAGCTGAGGTGGAAAAATACTGGAAAGACATATGGGAAAAAGAGGCATCACACAACACCAATGCCCAATGGTTAGTGGACCTAAGAGCTGATATGATACATACGTACTGGCTGAAGAAGCTAACTGCACTCCATGAACGCCTAGCAGCACAGATGAACCAGCTGCTGAGGGATGGGACCCACCCAGAGTGGCTAACCCATGGCAGGACAGTCCTAATCCTGAAAGACCCCCAGAAGGGACCCGTCCCATCCAACTACCGGCCAATTACCTGTCTCTGCACAACATGGAAGGCCCTGTCAGGCATCATTGCGGCGAAGATAAGTAAGCATATGGCTCAATACATGAGCAAGGCACAGAAAGGAATTGGCAGTAACACCAGAGGAGCCAAGCACCAGTTACTGGTTGATAGAACAGTCGCCTGAGACTGTAAGAAGAGACAAACCAACCTGTGCACTGCCTGGATTGACTACAAGAAAGCCTATGACTCAATGCCGCACACATGGATACTGGAATGCCTGGAACTGTATAAGATCAACAGGAACCTAAGGGCCTTCATCCAGAACTTGATGGAAATATGGAAGACAACCCTAGAGGCCAATTCAAAGCAGATTGCCCAAGTCAACATAAAGTGCGGCATATACCAGGGAGATGCACGATCACCACTGCTGTTCTGCATAGGCCTGAACCTCCTCAGTCAGATCATCACGAAGAGTGGCTACGGGTACCGATTCCGTAGTGGGGCAACAATAAGCCACCTGCTCTACATGGATGACATCAAGCTGTACGCCAGGAGTGAGCAAGAAATAGACTCACTGATCCACACCACCAGGATCTACAGCGATGACATAGGGATGTCATTCGGATTGGACAAGTGTGGCCGGATGGTCTCAAAGAGAGGCAAGATTATCAGGACTGAGGGGATCGACCTACCAGAAGGCAACATAGGTGATATCCAAGACAGCTACAAGTACCTTGGCATCCCACAGGCTAATGGAAACCATGAAGAGGCCACAAGGAAATCAACCACAGCCAAATACCTCCAGAGAGTAAGGCAGGTCCTGAAAAGTCAGCTGAATGGTAAGAACAAGGTCCGAGCCATCAACATGTACGCACTACCAGTCATCAGATCCCCCGCTGGTATCATAAGTTGGCCAAAGGAGCTAGAAGCCACAGATATCAGGACTAGAAAGCTCCTCACCATGCACGGAGGGCTCCACCCCAAGTCCAGCACCCTGAGGCTATACACTAAGCGGAAAGAAGGAGGCCGAGGGCTAGTGAGCATCAAGGCCACGGTCCAGGATGAAACATCGAAAATTCGAGATTACATCGAAAAAATGGCCCCGAAGGATGAACTGCTAAGTGAATGTCTCAGGCAGCAGAACCCTGATGAGAGTGCGGAGGAGGAGGAGGAGCAGACCACCTGGAGGGACAAGCCCCTACATGGCATGTACCACCGTCAGATAGAGGAAGTGGCTGATATCAAGAAATCCTACCAGTGGCTGGAAAATGCAGGACTGACAGACAGCACAGAGGCACTAATCATGGCAGCACAAGAACAGGCCATAAGCACAAGAGCCATAGAGGCCAGGATCTACCAGAGCAGATCAGACCCCAGATGCAGACTGTGCAAAGAAGCCCCTGAGACAGTCCAGCACATAGTAGCAGGGTGTAAGATGCTAGCTGGATCAGCGTACATGGAGGGGCACAACCAAGTGGCTGGGATAGTACACAGGAACATCTGCAACCAGTATGGAATAGAAGTAGCCAAATCCCAATGGGCCATACCACAGAAGGTGACTGAGAACAACAGGGCCAAGGTTCTGTGGGACTTCAGCTTCCAGACTGACAAACAGCTCCTGGCTAACCAACCGGACATAGTGGTGGTGGACAAAGAGCAGAAGACAGTGGTGGTGATAGATGTGGTGATCCCAGCTGACACCAACATCAGGAAGAAGGAACACGCGAAAATTGAGAAGTACCAAGGGTTGAAAGAGCAGCTGGAACAGATGTGGAAGGTCAAGGCTAGCATGGTCCCCGTGGTAGTGGGGGCACTCGAGGCAGTAACCCCCAAACTGGGAGAGTGGCTCCAACAGATCCCAGGAACAACATCTGAAGCCTCAATCCAGAAGAGTGCAGTCCTAGGAACAGCCAAGATACTGCGCAGAACCCTCAAACTCCCAGGCCTCTGGTAGAGGACTCGAGCTTGAGGATGACACAGATACCACATATATATATGTCCTCATATATATATATATATATATATACATACAGTGTTTCCCCTAGAATTTTTTTCAGGCCCGGTGGTACCCACCGAAAAAACCCTAAACAGACGAGACACGTGGGATGGTGTATTGGTGCAATTCTGCAATTATTATATTTGCATTCAACATTTTTGTTCAACCAGAGTGTATTCAAGGTTTTCAAGGATTCAAGGCGAGAGTGACTTATTAAGGTGCCTGTTGATGGAAATGATCCAAAATTAGGGGCCGGAAAAATATGGCTGGAAAATGAGGAGCATCACATTAATAGCTACAGTTACTCTAAAACACTATAACGACATATGGGTGCATATATTGTCGTATTTTATCAAGTAAAATATAAGTTATAGGTTTACTCAACAGCCTAATAGTTCATAGAAATTCAGGTAGAAATAGGTTAACTCAGAGTTCCACAGCTTACCAAAAAACAATCCTTATTTTATTAACATAGGCTGCCTAAGGGCGCGATCAGTACCGTGCCTCGGCACGATTGCCCCCGGGGGGTCCCCCACGGCTTGCATTCACAGTGCTCCAGCCCAAACGGGCTTTGGCCCGTTAGCCGGTTGTACATACGTCATTACGTCCTAATACTACACACACATGGCTTGATGTTGTTTTTAAGGAGCGCCGTCTCTGCATATATTTCTCGACAACACTCGACCTGCATCAGCGCATGTGCGCACGAGCGGATCTGTGCGAGCAGGCAGCGTGAGGAAAGCGGATCCGGTTCCGGTACCGGTCCGGTTCCGCTCACACCACGAGTCTGAAGAGTGCAACAGCTTATCAAAATACAGTGTCAACTTTCCGTGTTTTCAAAGTAGAAAGCGACATCGTGGTGGTTTAACGAGGCAGAACGGCAGCAGAACAACATCAAGCGCGTAAAGTACACGAAGAAGAACGTAGCGGGAGCGCGCGGCGAGGATTGTTGCGGACGCGCGTCTTGCGGAGCAAGTCTACTGTGCTGCGCAGAGACGCTCCTAATGTAAATGTTTATTGATTTATGAATGAATTGATAGGTGGCTTATTTTTGGCATATTGATTTTTTTTTTTTGGCCTGGCGGCAGGTCTCCTTGGCCTGGCAGCCCCTGTACAATGGTAGGGGAAACACTGTATATATATATGAGGACGTCAAGTTTACCTGCAGCTGAATATATATATATTATATCGTCATGGATTAAAGTGGTTGTGATTCTTTATCCAAGATGGAGGAAGCCCTAACAGAAAAAAAAGAAATCAATGTTGCAGCCGACCTCTTTGATCTCTGTGATCTTCTGCTCTGCAATTAGCTGCAGCCGTTTCCCACAGAGGGCTCTTTAAAAAAAGAACCTAGAATAACATTATTTTTGTGTAAATTTTTGCACTTTAACCCTGATTATAACCTCCACAACACATAATCCAGCGTGGGGATGGTGAGGACGCGGCCGGGGGCGACTCTGGGGTTTTGGGGGAAAAAAAGACACGAGGACATCACATGACAAGCGTCCAGAAACACGGAGACAGAAATCTGCTGGCAGACTAATCTATTCTCTCCACACATGTTCCATACGGACGGCCGTGTGGACTCAAAGTGACCACACAGTTTCCTCTAATTCGGCGGGAAGTACAGCACATAGTAAAAATGACATGTACAGTCTTATGGTTGATCTTTTTTTTAATGTGTGTCAAAATGACCGTCTTAATAATGAGGACCATGCAAAGGAACATACTCAAAGAAGACCGCTGTGTCTCGACGCGCACATGATGCAAATAAGACCATTTCAACATTCATAATGTCACAGAAATGCATTTTTTTACGCTTTGATTATCTCTCCCAACATAACTTAAAATAAAATGCTTCTTTTGTATGATTACTGACTGTTCTTTGCACTATTACTATTACAATATCATACAGAAACTTTTGCTGCTACTTTCTTAAATACACATAGTAGACTATATAGTATAGAGTATCGCCGTGGGACAGTGAGAAACGTCTTCTTGATTCCATTGTATGTCTGGTACATGTGAAGGAATTGACAATAACGCTGACTGACCGACAGAAACGGCAACAGGACAGCCTGACCTCGCAGCAACATGTAAAAGGACCACGAACCCTCTTTAATGGCGCATCATGTGATGGCGGCGTGTAATTCTGAGGTCCAATGCAAAGATGCTTTAATCAAAGTGGAGTGAGGAGAAGGAGACACAGGACTTTCACCCAGGAGCCGGCCAATCAAGGTGTTGAGTCGGCCACCTCCAAAAGTCCAAAAGGATGTTAGAGTTTTTGATGCTACAACTGTATACGCTAACATCTCTGGGACTCTTGTTAAAAGTTTCAGCCCTCAAATAGTAAAAAAAAAAAAAAAAAAATCTGTACCAAGAAAATGACGTAAAGCATTGTTATTGTTATTGTGGCTACTTGAATATAAGCTTGTTAACATAACAACAATAGAGTGCTGCAGGAATCCTAAAAAGTCGTAAAACCAGGTTTTATTTTAGTTTTTTTTTTTAATGGGTTAAATGCCTGAATAATGTTAAAGAGATTTAAACACTTTTTTTCTATGACATAAAAGTAGTAAAAATGTAATTTGGGAATTTTTTCAAGCTTTTGGGTTTTTTTCAGTCCACCTTAACAGCCCTGCTGCATTATACTCGCAAACTGTTTGATCTCAAACTTTACAACTTAATCAAGTCACAAGGTCTTTCTGTAGTTCCTTTATAGCCGAACTTCAGCTCTTTAGCATTATCTCTTAAACATTAGCTCTTTAATGCTAGCTCTTTAACGTTAGCTTTTTAATGTTAGCTCTCAAAAAAGCTTGTTCACCGTTACAATGTTTCAAGTTAGTTTTCTTTCTTCAATCAATCATTTATTTATTTGTTTAAAATAAATGGCAGATTCCTGTAAATTCTTTAAAGTGAATCTGGTTCTGAGAGATGACTCGTGTGACGTCACCGTGACGACCAGCTGTCCGCTCTGTCTGACCGTTTGACCTTGGTGAGTCTGCGAGGACACAAAGCTGGCGAAAAATGATCACATGATCATTATATCATATTTTATTGCAGCGTTTTGAGTTTGTGATCCTGATGGGATCTGAATGTTTCCGTGGTTAACGAGGGGTTACGATGCGGATTAAAAAAACATCTCCTTATTAAAGCGACGCATTTAGAACACACGTTTCTGTCAATTAAGAAGAAAACAAACTTTCACTTTTTATTAAATCAAGTCTGTAATGAATCCAAGACCATGAGGGGAAAACAACAACATTAATGTGTGGAGGCAGTTTTTTTTCTATTTTCTATTTTTTGATGTGTTTTATAAACCCAATTGTGTGAAATGTTTGAGAGACTTCAGTAGATCTGTTTGAAGCTTCTTCTTTTTGTCCATGTGAGAACAAATACAACAATAAACCCTGTTTACCACCTCTGGCATTGTGTGTGTGTGTGTGTGCACGTATGATGTATGTATGATGTAGGTGTGTGTGTGTGTCCTGGGGAGTGAGGAGGAGGGAGAATGAATAAAGCAAATATGTGCATGATTGGCCAAAGGCGTGGTAAAACAGAGAGACTCAATCAAAATACCGGAAACACACACACACACACACACACACACACACACACACACATGTAAATGAAACACAGTGTGTCGATTCAATCTGACGGCTTCTCTGCAAACCAAATCCCTAATCTCATCTCATCTCTCTCTCTGAAGTATCCGGTGATGAGCTCAAAGGAGGCTGATGTGCGCTGGCAGCTATTTCTTTGACACACACACACACACACACACACACACACACACACACACACACACACTTGGTTGTTAAAGAAGCAGAGACGCTGTAAAGGGGGTGTAAAGTGGGTGGAGAATGCTCCATCCCACCTTCAAACGGTGTATTTGGTGACGTTGCCATGGCGATGAGCCAGTCACACCTTCAACGTTTCAACGCGGTCATGGCTTGGAGAAGGGATGGAGAAAACATCACAACAAGCAGGGTGAGCTCTGATTGGTTGTTGAATCCCCCCCCCCCACACTTTTAAATTCGGGGTTTCCCCCATAATGCACTGTGCCCAGTGGGCTCTCGGCGGGTTCCTGCAGCAGATGTCACAGCGGGAAGGAATGAGAAAATGAGAATCAATCCAATTACGCGTCTACTTATCGAATTATGTCATTACGTGGTGGAGAGCAGGAAGGAGGCCGAGGACGACCTCTCGCTCTGCGTTGCCCTTCGCCCTCGCTGCTCCCGTCGCCGTGGCGACACCTGGAAGTATTTCCTTTTTCCCTGCAAAAGGAGCGCTGGATTCTGGTTTCATCCCCCATGCAGATTTTATTATTTTCATTTTATTCCCGACACAAACACACGGCTAGTGACGGGACGATATGGGCTGTTATTATTATTATTATTATTCATTATTGGGATAACAGCAAAATATCCAATGACCCCCCCCCCTCCTGTTCTCGCCCCTTTAGTTGGAGAGAGAAAGTGAGAAGGAGCGATGGTGAAAACAATTAAAGGAGCGATGTGGGAGTTTGTGTGTTTGTGCAAATGAATGCCGGAGGTCTGGTGTGTGTGTGTGTGTGTGTGTGTGTGTGTGCATATGTGTGTGCATGTGTGTGTGTGTGTGTGTGTGGGGGGGGGGGGGGGGGATTAATTAATGGGAGGGGTAAGTGGTGCATTCTTTTATTTTCTCCAAATTAACTTGCCTGCTAGAGTGATGAACAACGGGGGGGTGAAAACAGACCGGGGAACCACAGACCGGGAGACCACAGACCGGGAGACCACAGACTGGCGCTGAACTAGGATTAACTGGAGATTGTTAATTGTTAAACCGGCCCTCACTCACGCACTCAGTCACAGAAACACTCATCCACGCCTTTATCACCTCCCGCCTGGACTACTGCCACGGTGTCCTGCCTGGACTGCCCACCAAGGACCTTAGCAGGCTCCAGCGTGTCCAGAACTCAGCTGCCAGGGTTCTAACCAACACCAAGCCCTGGCAGAATATCACTCCCATCCTCCAACAGCTCCACTGGTTGCCAGTCAAGTCACGCATCACCTACAAGATCCTCCTGCTCACCTACAAAGCTCTCCATGGACTCTCACCACAATACCTCAAAGATCTCCTCCACCCCTACACTCAGTCACGCTCCCTGCGGTCCTCTGACAAGGACCTGCTGGCAATACCCCGCACAAGGTTGCGAACATTTGGGGACAGGGCTTTCTCTGCCCATGCCCCTACAAACTGGAATAGTCTCCCATTCCACATCCGCTCTGCCCCATCCCTGCCCATGTTCAAAAAGCACCTCAAAACATTTCTTCCTTTGATCCCTAAACCCCCCCCACACACACACACACTTTTTGTGAAGCGACCTTGAGTACTATGAAAGGCGCTATATAAATCCAAGTTATTATTATTATTATTATTGTTTGGATGCCTTTACAGACCGTAGTTTATTTCAGCTCTGCAGTGTTGTAAACTGAGGATTCAAGTGAAAACAACCCTTCGTGTACAGACGGAGTACAGACGGCTTCGTGTACAGTCAGCGTCGCGGTTCATTCCTCCAAATGATTGATTCGTGTTTTCAATCGCTTAAATCACAAAATCATGAGTTTTTTAAAATAGAATTACGGCTCATCTAATTGCCGTAACAACATGATTAATCTCCAGTTGATCCGGATAAAAAACAAACAAAAGAACAACTATGATTTGTGATTTAGAATTTTGTTTTGACAGACTTTTTCTAAATTCTAAATCGGTGTGACGTCCTCCGGCCTCCGGCCACGGCTAGTAAATCCATTCTGTGTTTTATAAAATAAACCACATTCACAGGAGGAAGATAAGGGATCTCCAGCTGATCTGGCCCAAGAACGAGGGCAATGAAAGCCGCTGACTTGGAGAAGCCGTTTTATTGCCTTTATAAAGACAAGCGTGATAAAACTGAATCATAATCTGATAGCGATCTGCACAAATTAAGCTTTTTATTGAGGGTTTTTAACCGGAGCGCAGCTAAGCCCCATCAGGCTAATTTAAAGATAAAGGGCCTGGAAATCGGATTTGGTGCCAAAAAAAAAAAAAAGTGAAATCTCTAAACTTGGCAGGATGACAAGCTGCTGAACATCTGCCCCCCGAAGGAGCTCCGACGGAGTCACGTGACTATTTTTGTTTACAAGCCTTGAGCATGCTCAGTGTGAGCTGGAGGCCGAACGCTGCTCGAAGGGGTGACGGCGCCGAAGACGAAGGTTCAGACCGGCGGCTCTCCACCATCCGAACGGAAAAGAGAACAGATCTCAGATCCTCAACATTCTGGGCTTTAACTTTCTTCTATTTCCGTTTCTTCACACCTGCAAGTGTTAGCACACGGGGCTAATGTTTACGTGCGACATATGGGAGACGCCCGAGGAACAGATGCTACCGGCTTGTTTGGAGCCGTTTACGTGACTTCGAGAAAGTCGGAATATAACAAGAGTGGTGCAAAGAAAACTGTTTGGAGATCTGCTTCTGGATCAGACGGATCGACGAAGAAGAAAAGGAATTACTGTAAATCACATCCAAATAAATGTAATAATTAATAATATATGATACATCCAAACACATTAAATAATTAATAATAATAATTTAATGATATAAAAACATCCAATTAATAATAATGTAATAATATAGAATACATACAAATAAATGTAATAAGGAATTATAATAATGAGTATTTAAAATTAATAATGAATTAATAATAAAAACATCAATGTGATCCTTTATCATCTGATATCTGATACATAAATGTATATTTTACCCTCTGCAATGTCTAAAAATAGCTAAACAAAAGGCACGTTTTTTTCCAAATGAAATCCCAAACATGACAATATTGACATCTTTAGAAGCTAGATGCAGCAAAAAAAATATATAAATATTTTTGTGGACGAATTTCTTTCTTGATTGACTTTCACTCCCACTTTGTCGCCATGTGTTCGTGTTTGTCCTCGCTGTGCGATGCGGTTTGTGATGAAAGCATGAAAGCGCTAAATAATTAAATGTCATTGACTTGGCTAGATGGCACCGGTGTCAAACACGGGTCAATGTCTCCGGCCGTCACCACGGAGACGCACCGCCAGAAAGATAAAAACTATGAAAACATGTCGGATCTTTCATTCTGAAATGAATTGAATTCTTGAATTAGTTCTTGACGTACTGGTGAAAACCTTTGATTGGACTCTGACAGCCTGATGAATGTGCATCCCTCCCGTTGTTCCCCGTGAGAAAGACGAGTCTCTGGTTTCTGCGGCCGATGTTCCTCTCCACACGACTTTGTACGTCTTTCATTGCGCTACAAGGTCGCAAGAAAGGAGGAAGACATGTATGTCATGTAGAGTCTATAATAAGACGAAAAATGAAACGGATGAATTGCGGACAGTTCTGTAACGCCACATTTCTCTTGTGCATCAACCTCCATTTATATTCTTTTCATTTAGAGGAGCAAATTATTCACAGCAGGAATGAAAAGAATCTCAAATATTAGCTTTCAGCTGGGGGGGGTTTAACTGTTACTGAGACGGAGACCTTGCCTTTTAAAGATGAGAACGCTTCAATGCAGCGGGGGCCTCCGACGAGCACTCAAGAATCCAGCGCTCTAAAGGGCAACACTTTGCAATTCACTGGAAACAGAAACCTTTCACATCGAAGAGGGCGACACAAGGCCGTTCTTCTGGCCTTGTGGGGTTTTTTGTCTCCTGTTTTTTTGGGCCAATCGTCCCCCCACCCTTGTTTTTAATGGACGCCAACATACCTCCAGCTGAGCACAAACACCCTTGACACAGCTGCAGGTTTAAGCCAAATCCACCTGCTTATTCAACCTTCAGCTCCCAGGAAGACAGTTCTTTACCGGCACATTGGGCAGATAATCGTTTTCTGGAACAAAGTTCCTCGGATGAGCTGCCGGAGAGGCGCCCGCCTCTGACCTGATTCAAGTTGGGAAAACAGCATACAAAATCCAGCACAACATCTAATCTGGGGTCGACGTCGGGGCTACATCCAAAGTGTAATCGGTCTAACTCGGCATCGACGAGGCCTTGTTATCAAGCCGGCTAAATGCTTCCGATAATGTGATCTATTGCATCCCTGTGAAGCCCAACCACTGCTGTTCGTTTACTCTGCTGAGAGAATAATCGGAGGAAGAAGACGTAACGTGGAAGCATGTCCGTTGACTTTGATCAGCTGAATAATGTCTTTAGGGTCTGGAGGAAACTCATCAGACTACTACGTTTGAAGGACTGGACCAACGTGCGACACCTAATCAGGATCCTTCCATTTCAGCAGTTCTTTGGTTTGATCCGTCTCTTGAAATCCTCTAACAGTGTGAAAATGCAACAGCCTCGAGACATTTTGGATCACGTTGAATTATCATCAGGAATATCCAGACAGGATGACTTTTCTCTTTTCAGAATTAATTCATGCACACCGGGTCTGGAAAGGTTACCCTCGGGTTCATTTCCCCAGAATTTGGGATTTGAGAAGAAGGGAATATTTCTAGAAAGTAGTTCTTGTGAAACTTAATCAAAGTGCGAATATATTGAACAACGTCTGCACTTCCTTAGTCAACTGAGACCAAAACGAGCAGTTAGTTGACTAAGATCTTGTTTTTATGACGCATCTCTGGTAAACACCAAAGTGTTGATTTTGTGTGATTCCTCCGGTTCAGGCCAGTGATCCCGGCCGGTTCAGTGTTTAGAGGCTTTGTGTGAAGACTCGGCCGTCCGAGGCGCCTGTCTGAGTCTCAGCATGAAAAAACGTGAAAATGTCAATCACACCCTGGATCTCCTCGTTAGCATCAAAGTGCTAAAGCGAAGCCAAAAACCTTTTTGTCCGCCTCATTATCTCCTGACAGGGAGCCTGTGAGCCCAATCTTCCCCCGGTAATTACCATCAAGTCCTCTGCAGAGGGAGGCGGGGGTCTGATGAGGTAAAGTACATGGGCGCCACAACGGTAAAATAACAACAACAACAGCAGCACAAATGAGGCATTCTGCTGTTAAAGGAAGAACATGGGGATCAGGCAGAAAGCACACCGACATGTATCGTAGTTAGCAGATGCCGTACAGTTGCTGCCTTCCCAACTCCACCATCACTACGTGGCGGCGCTTCCTTACGACCACCACCAACCCGACCCGGGTTTGGACCTCACACTGTCTTAAAGAGGTCCTCAGAAAGCTCAACAACTACTGGCCAGATTTTTATGAAAGCTGCTCTGGATTTTCATACTGAATACTATTGGATACAAATATGTAGTTTATCACAGCTGGAAGGTGCTGGAAAAGCATGGAAATGCACCTTGAAATGCTTGAAAAGTGCTTGAACTTCACTTTGGATAAGGTTTAGGAACGCTGAGATAAGTTTTTCAGCTCCACTCGTTTTGAGACTCGATCTGGCTTCTCTTAAAAAACGAGGCTTGAAATCATCATTTCAGAGGAGCGGAGCCGGGAGCGCCAAACAGATTCACGACTCATTAAATGTTCTTTAGAATCTTATCATATCTCCATAATTAAAAAGTCAGCTGGAACTCAAACAAGGAAATGAGTTATCGACGCCTTAAAGCCTTGAAGCCCGGGATGTTTTCTAAAAAAAGGAGGAGGGGGGGGGGGGGGGGGGGGGTTGGCCCATTCACACTATCTTCATTCGTCAAAGTCGGAGCCTTCAGCACAGAAAGCACAAGAAGCCTTCTGTGCTCCGGAACAGAAACATCTACTTTGTGCCGTTTTCACCAGACGGACCTGACCGTCACCAATCCCACTGTCAGATTCATATCTCTGTGATGTTGACATGATTACGGGAGAAACCACAGATATGTCTGAGAATACAGATAAATAAAAACATGTTAACGAGCCGCGGCATGAACGACTTCCTCCATTCTTTCCTTTAACACCAAAAGAACATCACCAAAACGATTAATAACCCTCATCACGAAACGGTGAATTGATATTTAATAATTAATTTACATTTAACAAAATTAATAATGATCACTAATTATTTTTCATGCTAATTTATGTTATTTTATCAGCTTCTTGTTGCACATTTTATATATTATGTTAAGTGTTTAATTTGTAAACCATCCATAAACATTAATGCACCAGATATATTATAACTAAGTTATTAATTGGCTATGAACTTTATTTGAACGACTACAACCTTTTAAACGGTTAATAAATAATAATAACATTTGGTTTCTGATCCATCTATATAATGTTTATTAAGATTTATTCACCATGAACATAAACTTAACATATATACATTGTTGTACTATATGCAATATATAATCAGAATATTATTGTCATCATCTCTTATCGGCAATGCTGCAATATGCAATCATAAACTTAATATGGTGATAAGATAACATTACTAAAAGTTAGTAAACATAATTTAACTATCATGTCATTGTATTAACTAAAATAACTGTTAATTACCATTTATTACTGACGGTTAATAATTAAGGATTTGAACGAGTTCAGATGTTCAGTGTGACACTGAGCTGTAACACACACACACACAAACACACACACACACACACACACACACGCACTCACTCACGCACACACACACACAAACACACACGCACACACACACACACACACAAACACTCACGCACCAACACACACACACACAAACACTCACACACACAAACACTCACGCACACACACACACACACACACACACAAACACTCACGCACACACACACACACACAAACACTCACGCACACACACCAACACACACACACACAAACACTCACGCACACTCACACACACACACGCACACACACACACACACCAACACACACACACAAACACACACTCACGCACACACACACTCACGCACACACACTCAAAAACACACACACTCACGCTGTGTGTTTTGCAGCATCAGGCAGCGTTGCTGCGCCGCATCTCATCTGGTCACGACTTGACCTACATTTCCCTTGAATTAAAACTCACTCTGACCAGAGGGACACACACACACGCACACTCACTCACACACACACATGCACACACATGCACACTCACTCACACACACACACACGCATGCACACACACTCTCTCACACACACTCACTCACACACACACACACACACACACAGTGACGTCATGCTTAGTGAACAGCTGAGCTACTTGACAGCAGAAAATCCAATTTGTGCAGGAAAGACCTCGGCCACCTAACGCACTGAGGGGGGGCGCCACCCCCCCTCCCAAACGCAGCGGGATGGGGTGGTGTTTTTTTAAGCTTTTAATGCCGGTGATTAAAGCTGGAGGCGAGCTTCGAGGTTCTCCACTAAGAATAAATGTGTTTTTTACGGCCGAGCGGAGCCGAGCGGACAGATGTGAGGCCGCTGCCGCCGCCGTCCACGCCAGATGTGCTGATGTTTAATCTCCACTGGTGCGTCTCATTCCCGCTGCTCTCCAAATATTTAAAGAATCTTTACATTTCATTCCTGCCGACATCTGTCATGTTTCTCTCGTTCTCTCCAACCGGAATCAGCTGCATCATCGCGAATGTTGATAATAATTATGGTCCTTCGGAAGAACAAGACCCGCTTCCCTGGGATAACGGACATTTTTATAATACAATAACAAGATACGTTCATTGAGGACCTTTTAGCAACATGAGACGGGATTAAAATGTAGTTTAAAACATTTAAAATGTTAAAAAAAGAAAATGATGTATATATGTTGTGCTGTATAATGGACTTAAAACATACAGAAAAAGGTTATCGTCATTAATCTACAAGAACAGAAGCACCTCCTGTTGCTGCTGAAGAATAAGAGAAGACAGCAGTCGCATGTGAAACCAGTGCAATGCTAACTTCCTGTTAACGACGCAATCCTACGTTTGACCCGTCCCGGACGTCCAACGCATTCAACGTACCACGGCAACACGTTGCCCACGGCAACAGGAAGTGGGGATGAAAGGACACATCTGATAAATTACCCAAATATTTCCAAAAAACAAAACCATCTGGCCTTTTCAGATTCATCCACACTGGAAATCCCAGTTTAGCAGAGTGGAAACAGGTTTATGTTTAATGTCTTCACCACCAAACCCGGTCTGGGTCTCACACTCAGTCCTACCGCACCACCTTGTTGTGTGTTTCTCGTTTGACTATTGGTTGATTATCGCTGATGAAGATGAAGGACGCTATCGATTCTCTTTTAAATGTTGCATCGTTTTTATGTCGAGTCTCACCGCTTTTAAAAAGGTTGATAAAAACCTCTTTATAAACCTCTTTAGCTGCCCCCCCCCCCCCCCACCCCCACCCCTCTCTCTCTTTTCTTGACCCGCCGGGGCACGTGGGTAAATTCCTTATGAGATTTAAATGTTGGATGAGACAAAAGAGAGGCGAGAAGGGCTCCACACACACATGCACACACACTCAAATGCGCGCCTGCGGAGGGTTTGTGTGATCATCGGCAAGCTATATTTACAGTGTGTGCGTGCGTGCTTGTGTGTGTGTCTGCGTGCGTGTGTGTGTGCGTGTGTGCGTGCTTGTGTGTGTGTGTGTGTGTGTGTGTGTGTGCGTGTGCGTGTGTGTTAAAGTGTAACACGGTGAGGGAGGATGGATGGAAGGCGACCTTCAGCTCTCTTTGTACTGTTTTCATTCATTTATTTCTTTAATTAATCTTTTCACATCCTCCTCTCTGCAATGGTTGCTTCTCATTTGTTCGTTCGCCCTTTAATACCGCCTCACTGAATCATTTCACTCTCTCTCTCTTTATTTGCACTTGTTTCTCACACACATTCACTTTTACAAACTTCTTCGCTGACTTGATGAATGCTTCGTCTATGAAGGTGTTATTATCAGGTTATTAAGTCACTTTGTTTGTTTGGCCAACAGTCTAAAACAGAGATCTTCAACAGGGGGTCCAGGACCCTTAGGGGGTCCGCTGAGTTCCTGCAGGGGGTCCAGGACCCTTACGGGGTCTGCAGAGTTCCTGCAGGGGGTCCAGGACCCTTAGGGGGTCCGCAGAGTTCCTGCAGGGGGTTCGGGACCCTTAATGTATTTGTTTGTTTCATGTTGCTCCTCTTGGCCAGGTCTCTCTTGGGAAAAGTGACTTTTACCTGGTTAATTAAAGGTTTAATAAAAAAATTAATTAAAAAGTCTTGAGTTGCAGAAATGTAGCGAACCAATCACAGGCCAGCGTGGAAAACAATGGGTGAAGGTTCGATGTTTTGACCTGCAGTTTTTAGTGGATTAATGTCTTCAACAAGTTCTTTGACCTTTTTTTTTTTTTTTTTTTTTTAGTAACCATTAAAATTGGTTGACTTCACGCTTTATAAATCTTCTAAAACATTTAAGATTATTATTCACGCATGACCTATTCTGTTTATTACACACAGACAGACGGACGGACGGCTCAAATTGTGGGAACAAATACATCCATTCACTCAGAACGCCGGCATTTTAATTCTGTTATCAGAAACACACCATCTCGTTGTGACAATCGGCCTCCGATCACATCCCAGTCCCTCAGAGGTCTAGATAGTAGACCACATGAGTCCAGAGACCAGACCAGACTATGTGGAGAAACCAGAGACTGTCTGTGGTCCCAAAGAGGTCTAGATAGTAGACCACATGAGTCCAGTGAGTGAAATTTTGCTTTTTGCATTTTGGTTATTAGTAATTTTGGGGCAAATCCAAGAATTACAAAACATAACATACAAGTTTTTCTCATAGCAATAAAATTAAACGTAAGTAGGTAAAGTAAAAGTAGCTGCATTGATGAGCTTTATAGTAGCTCATGTAAATACTACACACACACACACACACACACACCCGTGAGCTTGAACAGCGACCAGATGTGAGAACTGGCTGAAATCTGGGTTAAGAGGGTCAGGAGGCCCCGGGGCTGATGGGACGGAGACACTTTTAGGCTTCAGTGTGTACTGTTTATGTGTGAGTGTGTTAAAAGTGTACATTGTATGTGTGAGATTCTTGTTATCATATGATTTTCACATGAAGCCGCGCTGCTTACGGTTTGATGGACAAAGAAGGCGATTCACAGCCAGCCGGGCACCGAGGGGAGGATGTCTGGATGTCTGAACAGAACCCCCCAAACCGCCTCGACCTCTCCGTCCGGGTACAACACACGTGTTCTTGGCTCACAACTTCACAGCTGCTTTTGCAAAGACCTGCAGATCTGTCGTCTCAGATATTTAAAAAAAGGTCTTTAATGAAACCTTAACCTTTTTACCTTGCAAAAACAATGTTAGGCTCCTGGAGGTCCGAGAGTGAAACACAATCTCCTGGCTGAGAAAATAACTACCTGAAGCTATTATTTTTAATGTCATGAATAAATAAATAAATAGAAAGTTGATGTCGGAGCACATCACACACTGTTTCCTGTATATACGGCGTCATCGGACTCCTTCACTTCCTGCAGCTCAGTGATTTGGTGATTCATTCAGTTCCCAGGATGTTGTCTGGGATAAAAACAACAAACACATTGTTGTTGTTGTTGTTGTTTTTTTTAGCCCAGACAACATTCTGGGAACCGGAGCAGCAGATTTGGTATTAAGAGCTTCATCACCTGTTCACCAACCCATCACCTCTCCTTTACGTTCAAACGTAAACCTCTCCTCTCCTAGACAACATGAAGCTCGTATCTGTGAGTTAAAAAAGAAAACTGGCCGTTGTCATGGGCCAAACCGGGGACATGAAATCCTGTTTTTTGGTGCCTCTGTGTGTCAGGTGATCCGGTTCAACATCTGCAGACGAAACGAAACATCCGGCTCGCCACGTCGTGCAGACGAGACGAGCCGGCGTTGGAGAGGGAAGCCATTAAAAGTGTAAACTTAGTAACATCTTCCTTTATTCTGGTTCCAGAGGAAAGCATGAGACAGACGGAAACTGTATATTCTTTTAGTGTGTGTGTGTGTGTGTGTGTGTGTGTGTGTGTGTGTGTGTGTGTAAATAAAAATAATCTAATTTATAATAATAGTCGTTTCTTATCATTTCAAAAGGACAAAAAAAAGTGTAAATTTAGTAACATCTTCCATTGTTCTGATATATATTAGAACTCACTACAAGGAAAAAGGACCAGTATATCTAAAAAATAATTAAAATTATTAATAATAATAATAATAATAATAATAATAATAATAATAATAATAATAATAATAGCCGTTTCTTCATTTCGTATAATTTCAAAAAGACAAAAAAAAAAAAAACACATGGCGACACTCAAAGAGTTTTCAACATCATTTCTGTCCGTTGGCAGCTTTTATATATTTATGAGTCCACAGGACGATTTAACAGGATGAACACACATCTGAGCCGGCAGGTAACGCGTTCTCAGGACTGATAGGAACGACGGCCAGACGCACTAAAGGGACATCCAGGTTCTTAAGAGGGAACAAGAATTCAACAGCACCAACCAAAGACTTGAACAATCAATATTAGGAACAAAAATGCTCAACCAGTGAACTAAGAATGACCACAAAATTATAAAAAGGTTCCTGTGGCTGTGAGATTGTTCACATTTGTACAAATTTGTTCAAATTTCTCATGCACCTGCACACACACACACACACACACATGCACACACACGCACGCACACACACACGCACACATGCACACACACACACACACGCACACACACACCCCGTGGCATTAAAGAAACAACCCTGAGTTGAGAGTCAGAGATCTGAAGCCATTTTGGAGCTGAAGCTAAGTGCTGCAGTGAGTTTAATAGGGGCCAACCATGTGACACACACACACACACACACACACACACACAGATATGACCATATGGCTGCTTTTAAGTCGTCTTATTTGAGACACACACACACACACAGCTAACCTTCTGTGCTCACCCAGAATAGAGATGGTCATAAAATGGATATCTACGTATGTCAATGTTGGTTTACAGTGAACACACACACACACACACACACACACATATATGGAAGTACATTTGTGACATTTGCGATAGCATTAGTTGATTTGAGTGCTAGTCTACAGATTTATTTGTCATTTGAGTAATCTATGAGGACGATATGAAAGATTTGTGTCACGATGATCCTGGAAAAAAATACAATATTATCCCCAAAATCATCAAAATATGCTGAAAACTCTTCGGGAATAAAACATCCTGGTATCTCAGATAAAACACACGACAACGAAATATTTTAAAATAAGATCATCAATCAGAAGCTCTTCCTGCATAAATAAAAAGTATTTCTGTATTGTTGATTTTTTAAAATCAGACTATTTATTTCACTTCTACCACGATAGTGAACTGTTTTCAACCTGCTCGTGACGATATTTACGATGATCTCGATAACTGATCCGTGAACAGATTATTGTGTTTCTAATCGCGATAAAATCCTCTAGCTTGATGTTAGCATTGTTTCTAGTTCTTAATGTACTTAACGGATTGTTTTCCACAAGAGTAAATTACGACAAACATCAGCGAAACCTTCATGAAGGAGCCTCATTGTCACTCCCCGAGCTGAACGCCTGATGTGGGGGGTTGCTTGGGTTTACTGTGATCTAACCAGACCCCCATGTGGGATGTGGGACCAGAATCCCCGCCGCATGGTTTCACGCCTCTGCCTTGTATTGATACAAATATGGAGTTTACCACAGCTGGAAAGTGCTGGAAAAGCATGGAAATGCATCTTGAAATGCTTGAAAAGTGCTTGAATTTGACTAGGTGTAGGAACCCTGTTTCTTTTCTTTGAACAAGATTGAATTTGTCTTCTTAATTGGATTTTGTTTATATATTTTATGTCCTTCAATTTTATTTATTTTTATAATTTCTTTCCCTTTGGGTATACATACTTTTGATTTAAAAAAAATGCAATCCTGTGACTTTATATTACCCATTTCAATAAAAGATGAGGCACTTTAGGTCATTCACGAGATACTTCCTGTTAGCTTTTTAAAAAGACGTGACCTTGACAGCAGGAAGTGGGCGTGTCCACCGGGGAAAAAGATCACGTGATGGAATTTGCTCAGAAATCAACTCGCAGCTCAGAATTTTGTTTACGTGCTCTCTGATCTTTTGTCATCAATACACCTCCATATGCCGCTTTAACAGTCGTCATAAATACTTCCCTTTTTGCAAATCAAAGGTCTGGTGAACTCTTTGTGAGTGTGTGTGTGTGTGTGTGTGTGTGTGTGTGTGTGTGTGTGTGTGTGTGTGTGTGTGTGTGTGTGTGAGAGAGCAGCTCCAGAGTTCAATATTGACACAGCAGCAGAGGAGCCTCCTCGCATTAATATTAGATGATATTATCACTAATATGAAGGAATGTTCTCTCGGTTAGCTCCGCCTCCAGACCAGCAGCACACACACACACACACACACACTAGTGTGTGTTATTGCCTCCTGCCCAATTTGTCTCCACGGTCCAAAGGTGGACGGTCCAAAGAGCCGCTGATAGGCCGCGACACACCTTAGTTCACAAAAATGTCCACGACTCATTAACCACATCCCAAACTGCCACGCCGCCAAACCATGTGACCCTGATGATGTCACACTAACACTCAACCAGCTGGGGGGGGGGGGGGGGGGGTTGCTTAGAGAGCAGAAATAGCGACGGGTCTTAATATCCAAACGCATTATGTTCTAATGTACGTTTGTTCAGCTAGTGCTGATAAAAGGTGAACGCCGTTTCCGTGGTTACGCTCCGTCTTTTTTTAAACGCTACTTTAGTGTCTAGATGCGCCAGATGGCAAGTCAGCTATTCGTGTCCAGATTTGACACCTCGACGCAACCTGTCTCATCCGATATTTCATAGTTGAAGGAACGGCTGTAACACGGTGGATGAACCACAGTCCATCTATAAGAAGAGGACATCGTCATGGCGACGCCACCCGCCGGTTTGTGGACTTCCGTTTTAAAGCCTCAAGTTCAGATTTGTGTGGATTCTGGTGTGAAGCTGCTAACAAAGTTAGCTTCTATAATTCAAGGTTCAACTTTACAGCTGAGTGTTAAAGTCATCTTTGTAGCTAACTAGCATTGGTAGCGACCTGTCAATCAGCAGGTAAGCCCCGCCCCCTAAAGCATCCCCTGCTTTCTGGTCTGTTGAACCTCTCAAGAGAGAAGTAGGACCATTTTCTCATACTTCTATACAACCCGAGAGGAGTCGCCCCTGGTGGCCAGCAGAGAGTATGACAGATTTAGGGCACTTCGGCATCGGCGGCACTTTTCAGAAGCAGAGGTTGCTGCCTGGGATACATTTAATTTCCCATAAAATGAGATGAAAACGAAATCCGACGTTTCCTTTTAAAACCCCATTTTAAAAAGTGATGCATGTGTTCACTGAAGCTGCGTTAGCGTGAGAACATGTGACCGTGATGAAATCACATTGAATTCAACTGAAGTAGAAACAGAAGATTAATAGTGACAGACGTTCCTCTAAAAAAATCTTTCATCTACAAGCATTTCCTTTTATCTGACTCACATGAGTGTTTCCTTGCGGATCTGATCTCTTACAGCGATTTCTTCGGGCCTCAGCTCCTCAGTGTGCAACACACTGCTTTCATTGTCGCCGCAGATAAAATGTCCAAATTGCAAAAAAAAAGAGCTTGCAGTGTTAACGAGCTTGGAGGCAGAGAGAATGTGTTTCATGCTTTTTTTTTTAGTGAGCAGCAAAATAGCTTCAAGTTAAAGTGTGTGTGTGAACATCAGAAGGAATCTTCTCGCCGACACGCTCCAAACCCAAATCTCCAAATCCAAAACACCCTGAAATCGCCCGATCCGCATCCAAATCTGAGTTGTGATACTCGGAATGGACTGTGCCGGACCGTCAGCTGTGGGAGCACTCAATATTTTGTTTATAGATGTTACAGAGTTCAGATTAAAGGAATCGATGGAGACGATAGTGAGCTTTCCTGTTTCTATGCCAACGGAAAGGTTTCTCCAGTTTGAAGCTCCGCCCCCTCGACCAGCTGCAGCACCTTCAAAACGAACCGGAGCATCAGCTGTTTGTAACCACGACTACATCGGCTCTCTGCCATTGGCTGAGAACTTCGCTTACTTGGGTGGTTGTTGGGGGGGTTTTGCCGTCGTTGGAACAGCAGACGGAATAACCACTGACGTTTTAATTGTGTTTTTTCTGTCCAGTTTCAATGAGGTGTTTTTATATGCTGAGTTACGAGGTAAGCCTGAGTGAAACCTGAGTTAAACCAGAGTTAAAGCTGAGTTAAGCCTGAGTTAAGCCTGAGTTAAACCAGAGTTAAGCCTGAGTTACGTGTGAGTTAAGCCCATCTTAGTTCTGTATTTTGAGGCGAGACATAAGGCAGAAACTTTACATTGGTTGTTCTTTTCGGTCTATTTGTATCTGTAGATTTCTCCTAAATTCACCTATTGTTACCAATAGATAATGGCCTCATTTGCATATTTAAACAACATTTCAACATTCGCCTGTAGTGTTGCTCCTTAATAAGGAAAACTGGCTGAAGGAATATTTGCCTTCTTGACATTTTGTCTTTTTAATAGAGTAAATAAAAAGCAGTGGAAACATTTGACGTGTGACCGTGTGGACGTCCACGTCATCTATTTTTCTTTTACTGTGAAATTGTCTTTTACTTAAAAACTCATCACATGATGATGAGCTCAAGTACCAGAAGATTGTTTTCGTCAGCAGTGATAAAACACCAGAACACTGGAATTGAGTACAAGTGGAACCAGTCGGTTAAACAGATTCATTGATCGGTCAATTAAGTTGTTTATCAAAGAAGAAACATCAATAATTTGCTGCTTTTTTATATAAAAATAACTGAAATGTTTTGACGGTTGCTCAGTCAAACGAACTGCTAGCTACGCAGCGACATCATTTTAAGGCTCAGTGATCGGATGTTTCTCACTGCAAGGCTCCCTGGGAGGCGTAGTCGACGGCTCACTTCGGGTTTCGGTGTATCGGCGTTTTGGGGAGAAACATAAGCTGCTGCTCGACTTCGACCTCCAGTCGAGTTTAACCCCCCCCCCCCCCACACACACACACACACGCACACACGCACACACTCTTTTACCAGCATGTCCTTCTTAGATGCTAATTCAGAGGAATTTGTCCTTGTGGTTTTGACCCTTCCATCGGTTCCGACAGCGTTCAGCTCCTCACAGGGCTTCCATTGTCCGGACCGCGACACTGGCAGCTGAAACCTCCGAACTGCGTGAGCCGCTCGTCTTAATTAACCACAGAGAAATGCGTTTCATGCAGCGTTTTGAGCAAAGCGTGCAAAATGACTACAAATTAGAGTCACATCAGAAAAAAACACATCGTTCTCATGCTTCAAACCCAAAACAGCATCTGAACTATTTTTTTGAAGCATTGAAAAAGCAATTACATTCGCTGCACATGAGATCACAATTTATCAGTTTGAAGACTGAATGCACTGAAATTACACTTTGACTTTTCTTTTTTTTGGTCTCTATTGAGCAGCTTTACTCAACAATAATGAAGTCTGATCAGGTTTTAGTATTTATTATAATGATCGCTCCGCAGCAGCATAACATCTGTACACGTTAGTAAGAAGTAATATTATTATATCCGCGTTGGTATGGGTGCTGGAAATCCTTGAAAACACTTGGATACAAATATGTAGTTTGCCACAGCTGGAAGGTGCTGGAAAAGCATGGAAATGCACCTTGAAATGGCTATACCTGGGTATAGGGGCATAATACTAATCACCCCCAAACTGCCTCAATTACGTCTGAGAGTAAAATGTCACTGCAACACACTCAGTGTGTGTGTCTGTGTGTCTGTAAACAAACACACAGCATAATAAATGTGCCTCTTAGCAGAAACAAAATTTCAAAAGAAAAAAGAACCCGATCGTTCAGCGATCAGCAGCCACACAAGAGCCGACTCTATTCCTGCCGACGAAGCAAGAAGAGCCTGCAGTCACAATCTGTCAAAACACTGGTGGGAGACGTGGCCGTCGTCATGGTGACGTCACCCGTTGGTTTGTGGGCTTTTTGCCCCGAGTTTTAACACAATGAACACAAGCAGCAGAGCAGCACCCTTACTGGATTACTCATGATTCAAAGTCAACTTTACAGCTAAGTGGTAAAGGACTCTAAATGGACCTGTCAATCAGCAGGTAAGCCCCGCCCCCTAAAGCATCCCCCGCTTTCTGGTCTGGTGGACTCTAAATGGACCATAATGTACTAAATGAACATCATGCTGGATTGAAGAAGTCTTGAAACTAGAGATTGAGACCATGTTCTGGGATCTGGTTCTGCTGAGGGGGGGGGGGGGGGGGGGGGGGGGGGGGTCATCTCTGACTAACACTAAGATTTATCAGAGCACACTGTGCTTTTTGGGAGGGAGGGGCAGGAGGTCGAACAGATGGAGACTGAGAAGAGCTGCTGCAGCACGGCCTGATGGGAAAAATATTTTTGAGCACTAAAGCCTGTAAACATATGGACCACGTGATCAACTGTGATCATTGAAGCGCCCAGTAAGAGGAGCTTTAAAAGTAACCTGAAAATACCAGTATGCACCACTAAAGGAGGTCAGAGGTCAGAGGGAGGACGCCACAGAGAGGAGATGAAAACACAAGTGACATTTCTCCTGACGCTGACAGGAGTGACGGCGGCGGTTTTTTTGCCTGACCTTCACTGTTACTGCAGTGTTTGTGTGTGTGTGTGTGTGTGTGTGTGTGTGTGTGTGTGTGTGTGTGTGCGTGTGTGTGTGTGTGTGTGTGTGTGTGGGGTCTTGACTCCTAACAGAGGGTGACGTGGTCGGACACAGAGGAGAGCCTCCTCCGGCCCGGCCCTCACCCGGCACAGCCGGCCCTGTCACCTCCACTTACACCCCCCTATTATCTTTAACTCTGAAATATGAATATTGTTCCTCTGATGGCTCGTGTGGAGGTTTCGGCCTGAAGACAGCGTTAGAGGAGAACTGATGAACATCGACAGATGTTGTCATGGTGACTCAGCCAGCAGCTCATCTCTACGGTGGGGTGGGGGGGTGTTCCTAATTCTCTGCGTTTCCTCTCCAATATACTCCTTCAGTCAGCTGGTTTTGTTTACACGCCAACTCGTAACCATGGTTACGTCACATATTTCCTCTTTTAAATCAAAATGTTGCCGGTTTTATTAGTTAATTTGCGTATTGATGCTCGTGTCTAAATGAATCTTTTGCTGAATTAAATGTGTTTGACAAGATATTAATGGGGTTTATTTATCGTAGCAGCAATAGTCATTTTTAGTATTTATTTTATTTTCAGTAAAGAGGAGGTTAATTGCCTTCTATAACATGAATGTAGAATAGAAGGCCTTTTATTTGGCTGTGCATCTTCAAAACATACACACACACTCGCCATGCAGATGCTCACAATATACAAATACACAACGAAGGAGATGAGATATGTAAATAGTGAAAGCTGATAAAAATAAGTGCGTGATTAAAGAGGGGGAAATGAAGATCGCTTTTCTTCCATTGTTGTTTCTAAAGCCCACGTCTTTGCTGCTTCTGGATCAGGGTCTACCTGAGCTCCAGGTCCAAGGCCAGACCACAATGAAGTCCCACTCTTGCCTTTTGAATTGCAAATATCTGCTCATTGTTTCCGTTGTGTCATTTGTTGAGCAGAGCTCCTCCGTCACGGCGTCGGACCAGTTCTATCGTATGAAAGCGACATTCCTTCCTCAACACTCCCTCACCTCTCCGCTCCTCCGTTTCCCAGGGTGCACCTGTGTGCAGCAGCGGCAGAGAGAGTGGTGTGTGTGGCACGCTGCCATGACCGGCGGGTACAGATTCTTTAAACAACAACGCCACAAGATATGTTATATTCACAGTATTATATTATTGATTATTACTTTCCAACTGGGTTTATATATTTTTCATGTTTTATGAAATACAAAATAATGAAACTAAATACAAATTTTAATAATAATATAACCATTACTATACACAGGGTTGGTACGGGTGCTGGAAATCCTTGAAAACACTTTGAGTGTGGTGTTTTCCAGGTTTGAAAAGTGCTTGGATGTAGAATAAAGGTCTTGAAATGTGTGTTGTATGTGATGACATCTATGATAGAACAGAGAAAAGAAGATCTCCATATTTGAGGGACTGAAAACAGCATTTTGTGACATTTCTTTATGAAAAATGACTTTTGATGATGAACAGATGATGAAAATAGTTGGTGATTATATTTCTGTGGATCTGTTAGTGGAATTAGTTTTCCTTTCATTTGTGGTCCTTCTGTAAAAAGCTGTCTCCAAACATCATGTTGGTTGTTTAGAGGACAATAACATCTCATTTAATGTGATGAACAAGTGACATCATAAGTAGACTGAATCCTGACCATTGGATTGGTACAAATATGGAGTTTACCACAGCTGGAAGGGGCTGGAAAAGCATGGAAATACACCTGGAAATGCTTGAAAAGTCCTTAAATTTGACTTTGGAGAAGGTGGAGGAACCCTGTCGAACATTAAGACTGATTAGTCCTTAATTGGCAGCAATAAAACGCATTATTGCTCAATTCTACAATTCAAAGTAGTTGCACATAATTGTGATAATAAATGTCTGTAAACATCCGATCACCATCGAGCTGGCAGATATTTATTTACATGACAAAGATTATTTGTGTGATGACTCGGAGCAGACTGTCCCTTTAACTCTGAAGCGTGACCGCTGAACCGCCGCTCGCCTCCTTCATCACCTCGTTAGCCGCTCCTCTTGTTCAGGAATACCAGAGGAGCTGCTTCCTACTAATTCATCGTTAATGACACACACTTAAATCCCATTAATACTGAATTCTCAGGGAGACGCAGAGACTTCAGACTTCTTAATAATAAGGCTTCATCACTTCACTCACTGATGGTGAGCAGGCTCTCTCCACTAAAGACCCACTTTACTGCTACATATGAGTCCTGAGTTGTGTTGCTGTTTTATTTCATTTATTTATTTGATTTTATTGTAATTTTACTGTTTTTAATTTATTGTTTTTACTCTTATATTCTTCTTGTTGTCCAGCACTTTGACGGAAAGTGCTTTATAAATACATTTATTATTATTATTATTATTATTATTATCGCAACAAGTCTTAACCCTATTCGCACCGATCAAATTCTCACTAGAAAATATAAATACAACACACACACACGGGCGTGTTCCTATCACTTTGGAGCAAAACTTCCCTAAAACATGAACTTAAATGGTTTACACACACACACACACACACACACACACATGCTCCTCCATGATCAAATACTCTGAGAAGCAGATTGTTCATACATGACCTTCCACACAAAAGCAGCCATTATGGAAGAATAAGAAGGAATTCACTAAAGGCAGGCACAAGTAAACATTCCTGCTGCTCTGAGGCCTTGACACCTCTCACCAGCGCTGTGTGTGTGTGTGTGTGTGTGTGTGTGTGTGTGTGTGTGTGTGTGTGTGTGTGTGTGTGTACACTCCAAACACACACTCCATATCGTGCATGAACCCACAAGGCGTCAGTATCCAAAGAACTACTAAGGAGGTCAGGTAGCTCACATGACAAAGGAAACACACACACACACAATGGAACGCTTACATAAATTTTGGTTCGAGTCCGGGACACCGTGTACAAAGTTTAGTTTAAGGAAATGGAGGACTTTGGTCGCTGCTGAGGCCGAAGACGAGGAGAGAGAGAGGCAGAGAAAGGGAGGGAGAGAGAGAGAGGGAGAGAGAGAGGGGGGGAGAGGCAGAGAGAGAGAGGGAGAGAGAGAGAGAGGGGGGGAGAGGCAGAGAAAGGGAGGGAGAGAGAGAGAGAGAGAGAGAGAGAGGGAGAGAGAGGCAGAGAGAGAGAGGGAGAGAGAGAGAGAGGGGGGGGAGAGAGGGAGACAGAGAGAGTGAGAGGGAGAGAGAGGGGGGGGAGAGAGGCAGAGAAAGAGAGAGAGAAAGGCAGAGAGAGGGAGAGAGAGAGAGAGAGAGGGGGGGAGAGGGAGAGAAAGAGAGAGAGAGGCAGAGAGGAAGAGAAAGAGAGGGAGAGAGAAAGGCTGAGAGAGGCAGAGAGAGAGGGGGGGAGAGGGAGAGAAAGAGAGGCAGAGAAAGAGAGAGAGGCAGAGAGAGAGAGAGAGAGAGGCAGGAAGCTGGTTTGTTCTTCTTTGTTAAACGTCCTCCGTTTAAACGCTGGGTTTATTGTTTATGTGTTTATGGATAAACGTACGCCGATCCACAAACCATGAACGTGGTCGCACACGAACAACAAACAGAGGATAGAAATAAGGGTCACTGAAGTAGATGGTAAATGGTCAAACATTAAAAACGTTATTTAATTATATTAAACATCTTCCAGCAGAACGGTTTGTCTGTTTGGTTTCGAGGGAGAATACAAAAGAAGAGAATCTAAGACATTTGTGGGGGTTTTTAGACTTAAAATCTCAAAGAAAATCCACACTGAACTCCTTGCTGTTTCAGACGTGGAGGAAGGTTGGTGGTTATCAGCAGAAGTCAAATATCAACCAGCTGATAAACAGCACTGTTACGCCGCCTCAGCATTTCAGCTCATTCTGTGTTCTGTATTTAACGTTGATGTGATATTACTATAACTATCATTTTGGAGCTTCTTGGATGACGAGATGTGAGGAAGACAACCATGAACAATAAAAACCTATTATTTTTGTTTTTCCATTTGATATCATATAAAACATCATTTAAATGGTTGCAGACTGATCCATATGTTAAATGCAGGTTTGGCCAGTTTCAGCAACAAACTTTTTTTGGTCTCTGATTTGGCTATAATTAATAGCTTCCTGTCACGTTCACCGTGAATAAAAGCTCCCTGGGGAGGAAACGGAATAAACTAAAAATACGCCAAAGATTCAGAAAAAAAAAGTTGCCAAGACTCAAAACTTTGTTCCTTTAAAGCCGTCGCTCCGCTTTGACGCGGACGCATTAACAGCCGGCGTGAAAACAACATGAAATGTTTTTTCTTTTTCTTTACTCCTCAGAAACAAATTCATGCTCGTGGGATGAAAAACAAGCCGGTGGGTAAACCGGAGCGCCGGCGGTTCGAGTCCCTCTGGCAGTCGAGATAAAGGTGCGTTGTTGTGTTTGAACGCTCGGCGGGACGACGGCGGGCACTCGGCGGACGCTGCCTGGATAAATGAAGGTTCACACACACACACACACACACACACACACACACACACACACACACACTAACACACACACACACACACCTTCTGTCGACATCGCTCGGTGCCAGTGGTGTATTTTGCTTTTCCACAGATTGTAGCCCCCCCCCCAAAAGAGAGCAACCCTCCTCCCACGAGACCTCCTGGTTGGCATGGATCGGCCCCCGAGATAGCTGCACACACATGACCGTTGGGGGACGGGGGAGACGGGGGGGTGCATGCATGTGTAATGAGGACGCCACAGAGATTTACAGCGTTGGCATCGGAGCGATGGATCGCTGCCACGTTTTGTTTTCCTTTCAGAAAGCTCATGAAAAGAATTAGCAAGATGAGAAAGTGGCAGCAGATCTCTCGGGGCGTCCATCTGTCCATTACCGAAATAACAGCCGTCCGCTTGGAGAGGGAGGGGTCGGGGGGCTGGCTCTATAGACACGATGAGACAAGGATTTGACTCCGAGTATTGTGGGTAATCGAAGGATGGATGCACAGATAGACACTATGAACCAAGATGGTTGATCTTTCAAGATTCAAGCCTTGATTCTGATGTTAATTCATACGATGATTTAGACGATTCAAGCAATGATTTCGACGTCGATTTCGACATTGATTTCAACGTTGGTTTTAATCATGATTTAGGCTATGATTTGGACGATTTAAGCAATGAATTAGATGATTTAGGCATTGATTTAGGCATTGATTTCGATGATGATTTCGGCGATTTAAACAATGATTTCAGTGATGATTTAGGCATTGACTTCGATGATATTAATGATGATTTCGACATTGATTTCAGCGTTGATTTTAATGATTTAGACGTTGATTTCAGTGATGATTTAGCATTGATTTCGATGATGATTTAGACGTTGATTTAAACAGTGATTTCAGTGATGATTTAGACGATGGTGTAGTCCGGCAGGCAGAGGACCAACCACCAGGATCCTGTTGACCCTGAGCAGCGTCTGACTGAGGTAAACAACAGCTATTTTATTGAGTTTCCTTGAGGTGAAGTGAGTAGATACGAGTTCCCTCTGGTAAATTCTATATACACTGCGTTTGAGGTTGAAAGGAGTAAAAAAAAAAGATTGCCGTACTATAAATTACATTTTGAATATGTCTGTTCTGAGCCCTTTGTCGCTCCAAAAAAAGAAAAATGACAGCGCTTTTTCAAATAAATCACAAACACTTGAAGCGTATGTTTAATTCAGAGAACCTTCCATCATGACCTGAACAACCAAACAAATAAAAGAGCCGCGGCTGCATCAGAGCCAACATAGCACATTTTAACATTCAGATCGGCTTAAAAAGATGCCGATAAGCAGTCGAGCCCCAATCTTTTGCCTCTGGTTGGAAGTGAGTCTCCAGATCACCGTGGAGAACTTTGGTCAACGTAACACCGTAACAGCCCCCCTCCACCTATCTCTCGCTCAACCGGTGGCATCTCTCTCTCCTTCTCCCTCCCTCCCTCCCTCCCTGCTATCAAATTAGCTGCAGTCTCTTACCAGAATATGTGCCAAAGGAATCAGCAGTTGGGCTCTAATTGCTACCGGCTAATAACGTTAACCTTTCTCTGGCACACAGGTCCTACTTTATTATCGCTACACGGCGGCAGCGGCGAGGCCGGTGGCATCCACCGGCTGCATCCTGTCACATCGCCTTAATAAACTTCCACTTTTGTTTTGAAAGGATCACGATTAATAACAAGAGGTTCGGCTCACGACTTTAAAATACATATTTTCATGCTGGATCAAATCAAAAGTTTGAAGGGTTTTTTTAACCGTGTGACAAAAACAAAACTGTTTCCCCGAGACGAAACTATTTATCGAGTAATCAATTATTCTTTTTTTAAAAAGCCATTAATGCATCGTTCAAGCACACATTCCCTCGCTGAGGCTGCTCTTCTTTGTCTCAGACGATGGGGAATTATTTGCAATATTAATGCGACACTTTGACATGCCGTTACTGTTTTTCAGCTTTTAGGTCTCTTTTATTTTAGAAAACAAATTCTTCCACTGGTCAGAAGACAAACGTATCTTATGATGTTTCCAGTTTCAACCGTGAGAAATTAGCCCTTGAACGAATTAACTCGGAGACCAGAGACGAAGAGAGTACGACAAAGGAGCACACGGTAACCACACACACAGAGGGCTCCCCGTAGAGACGGAGCGATCTGTGATGCTGGTGATGATATCAGTCCGATGTCACACTTCTGTCCACTCCAAAAAAAAGGAGGCCAAGTGATTTTTTACTTCACACTAAAACCATTAAAAGGCCACTAATTAAACCGGGTCACTGCTTTTAAATGTATTTATTTATTAATAATCTCAATGGAAAAGTAAAACCCCACATGGAGTGATGGAAGCAGGAAAAGCCTTTTGTTTACATGCTGATTTGTGATTGGTGGCGGCTTTCTGCCGGCTTTCTGCCGGGAGGTCAGAGATTACAGAAACCTTTTAATGTAACACCGAGGCGGCGGAGCCTCATTAGGAGGTTTTCTTTACTAAAATGCGCTCGGAATCAGGCCACGCGGGTCATTACGCGGCGCTCGGATGGGTAAGTAGGTGACAGTTCAACGCGCAACATCTGGACGCAGAAGTGCGTCCAAAAACAATAAATAAATATATATAAGAAAAGCCAGATTAGGAGCCGAGGGAGAGACCCGGAGAGGTTAGCAGATCAGAGGCGAAGAGTGGATGATAATCTTGACATAACATCGGGATGGGTCGATGTAACCGGATTAAAGCGAGCTAATGAAATACACCAGGAATGGAGGAGTGATGGAGGAGGGAGGAGTGGGGAGGAGGGGGAGGAGGGGGGGGTCCAAAATAAAAGCAGACATGAAACTGATGAGAAGTCAACAACTGAATCTTCCCCAGTTTGTCCAACAAGACAAAAGACTGACACGCGCACGCACGTTCGATGCCGAACGTAAACATTTTTTCCTCCCTTTCCTTTTTATTTTTATTATTTTTTTAATAATAATCAAAAACTGCGCAGGACAGAGTTTTGTTTCCGCCGCCAGCAGCGCCGTTTCAACAAGTCCCGACCCCGGTGTGAGAGTCGGGATCTCCCCGTAGACCACCTCACCCCCCCAACCCTAAAATACAAAATTATTCCCCCTGACATTTCCCCCAATGCAGCAATGCGCGCTCCCAAAAGCCGATTTCCAGGGAAGTGGAGGAGGGGGGGAGGGGGGGCCATGTTTGGACATTGAGAGCGCGCTCCCTCCCTTCACCAAAAAAAATCTCAACCACAGCGGCGGCGCGCACGCGGGCACGGGCCTGCCTATAGCGGGGAAGCCGATTGGCCGAGGCGCAGCTCCTCTGCACACGTGACTCGCCTTCCGCTTACAATAAATAAACAGCCATGAAATAATGTATAAAAATATATAGTCGCCCCCCCTCTCCTCCTCCCCCCCCCCGCCCCGGCTCCAAAGCAGCGAGCCCGGGGATGAAACCAGCAGGTTCACAGGTGACACGCGCAACCCGTGCACGCGACACACCTGTCAACATGCTGGGCACGAGCCCGAAAACTTAAGCTTAAGCTTATCTTTTTCTCTTTTTTGGGGGGGGGGGAATGTGTCCAGCGGGAGGCGGGCGGCGCTAGGGAACAGCCGCGCGTCACAAAAACACTGACAGCTTCATGTAGGAGCCTGTAGGTTGTTGAGCAGCGGACGTTATGGCGCTCTGCTCCGCGGAGGGAGAACACAGCAAAACACACCGCCACGCCGGACCTCCGCACACACGCACACACACACACACACACGCACACGCCAAAGCGAGCTTACCTACACAGTGAATGAGTTTGTGCCTCCAAGAGTCAAGTTCCTGCCGAAAGCCGCGCCTCTCTACCGTGCATTGCTGCCTTTTGCACAGACTCGCCATTTTCTGTCGGCCCCTCCCGTGGGCGCGCACATACTGCTGGGTGCTTCCCTGCGCGCACGTCACCGGTGCTTTTTATTCTAAGGGCTGGGTGGAGTGAGATATGAGGGGGACGGGGCTGCAGCATCCCCCTTTCTATAGCGCTCGTTTGTCCCACCCACTCCTCCTCCCCTCCCCCCTCCCTCCCAGCATCTCTGCGCGAGCATGTGCTGTCATTGGTGGTTTAATGGGATGTTTGTCTGTTTTTAATGGCGTATAGGGTCCGGCACATGGCGCCCGGGCTCCAAATTTGACATGGCTTAGAGCTTATGTGTGTCAAAGGGCGCGAGGCTGTGCCGGGGATTTAAAATGCACATAAAGACGCAGCATTGTTTAAACCAACAGACACCTCCCAACGCACAGTAAATAAAGCACAAGGAGGCATTGTTGCCCCCCAAAACAAAACTGCCCCAGTGTCATTTTGTGGAAATCAAAGCCTTCAGCTCTTTGATGTAAACACACCCAGACTGTCTGAGGAGAGAAACCCCCCATAACGTCTCCATACGTCTTTTACCAGGAAACACTGTGACATCACTCACATTCATGTCCACTAATTTCTAATATTCAAATTAAAGGATTACTACAAGTTCTCCTTTCAGGGATTATGTTGCATTTCCACGCTGAGTGCTATAAATTAATTAATGTAATGTAATATTGGGCGAACTGAGTTTTTTTTTTTTTGGGGGGGGGGGGGGGGGGGGGGCATCAGGATGTACCAACACTGAAGAGGCACGATGATCATTAACATTATTTCTGCAAGATTTATTTCATTCTTTAAAAGAAAATATAAAAGAAAATCTCCCTTAAACACAATAAACTGCCTGTTGTTGTCGGTTTGTTGCAGAAAAAAAACATCCTGTCAACAATATTTGTTGCTTCACCGCGTGGCCTCGTTCATCTGCGTCCAACAGAAACCTGCTCCAACGTGATTGGTCGGCACAACGCCAAACAGAATCCAGAACTAAAATCTCGTCCTGACGCCTAAAACTGTTTATAGAGATGAAACAACACTATAAAGCGAATGTTGTCCTTTACGTTGTGTCCTTGTGTGAATCTATGATACCTTCTCAGGTCGGCTTCAGGGGGCTTAAATCCAGAGAATACAGGTGCTGTGGGAGACCTGTGGAAGACCTCCAGACCGGTCTCGCTGCCGGTCCTGTTGATGAACTTCTCCGCTGATGACTAGTTAAAGAAAAACAAAGGCACATGCAGGTTATTATGGTGTTGTTACTTCTGCAGGATTAACTACAGAGCAGGAGGCAACCTCCAGTTCTGAAAAGTGAAGCCAATGCTGAAGTGCCTTGAACTGTCATTCTCTCTGCTGGCCACCAGGGGGCGACTCCTCTCTGGTTGTATAGAAGTCTATGAGAAAATGGTCCTACTTCTCTCTGCTGGCCACCAGGGGGCGACTCCTCTCTAGTTGTATAGAAGTCTATGAGAAAATGGTCCTACTTCTCTCTGCTGGCCACCAGGGGGCGACTCCTCTCTGGTTGTATAGAAGTCTATGAGAAAATGGTCCTACTTCTCTCTGCTGGCCACCAGGGGGCGACTCCTCTCTGGTTGTATAGAAGTCTATGAGAAAATGGTCCTACTTCTCTCTGCTGGCCACCAGGGGGCGACTCCTCTCTGGTTGTATAGAAGTCAATGAGAAAATGGTCCTACTTCTCTCTGCTGGCCACCAGGGGGCGACTCCTCTCTGGTTGTATAGAAGTCTATGAGAAAATGGTCCTACTTCTCTCTGCTGGCCACCAGGGGGCGACTCCTCTCTGGTTGTATAGAAGTCTATGAGAAAATGGTCCTACTTCTCTCTGCTGGCCACCAGGGGGCGACTCCTCTCTGGTTGTATAGAAGTCTATGAGAAAATGGTCCTACTTCTCTCTGCTGGCCACCAGGGGGCGACTCCTCTCTGGTTGTATAGAAGTCTATGAGAAAATGGTCCTACTTCTCTCTGCTGGCCACCAGGGGGCGACTCCTCTCTGGTAGTATAGAAGTCTATGAGAAAATGGTCCTACTTCTCTCTTGATGTATTATCTCTGTAAACATTGTAAACATGAGTTTATGGTCTCAATCTCTAGTTTCAAGTCTTCTTCAATCCAGCATGATGTTCATTTAGTACATTATGGTCCATTTAGAGTCCACCAGACCAGAAAGCAGGGGATGCTTTGGGGGCGGGGCTTACCTGCTGATTGACATGTCGCTACCACGGCGACGCTAACAAACAGGTAAGTGGAACGGTGCCATTTGATGTAAAAACCCTAAAAAAAAGCTAAATCATCTTTATCATACAAAATAATCTTGTTCTACATAAACTTTTTTCTTTTAACAATTAAATTAAATTTGTATTATATTTATAAAGTAGGGCTGCACGGTGGTGTAGTGGGTAGCACTCTCGCCTCACAGCAAGAGGGTCCTGGGTTCGATTCCCGGGTCGGCCCCGGGTTCCTTCTGTGTGGAGTTGGCATGTTCTCCCCGTGTAAGCGTGGGTTCTCTCCGGGTTCTCCGGCTTCCTCCCACAGTCCAAAGACATGCAGGATGGGGATAGGTTAATTGGTGACTCTAAATTGCCCGTAGGTGTGAATGTGAGTGTGAATGGTTGTTTGTCTCTACATGTCTCCCTGTGATAGACTGGCATCCTGTCCAGGGTGTACCCTGCCTTCGCCCAATGATAGCTGGGATTGGCTCCAGCCCCCCCGCGACCCTAAATACAGGATAAGCTGTAGAAAATGGATGGATGGATTTATAAAGTATTTCTTATTTTCTGTAATATACATTTTATTGTCATATATTCAGATATGCGATAATAACTGCTGGTTAACATGTTTGTGTTTGATCATGTGACGAGACTTAATAACTAGTACCCAGCATGCAATGGGGCATCTTCTTACGCTTTGGATGTCTGTCTCCACCCTCGATGCAGGTCGCTGCTCAGCAGGAAGCAGCTGGGGCAAGGATGCAACCGGACGCAGGAAGTACAAATACATGTACTTTTCAGGTATCTTGTACATGAGTATTTCTGTTTCTGACAACTTTGTACTTTATTTCCCTACATTATAAAACAAATATCTGTACTTTTTCCTCCTCACATTTTCAAAACAGGCTCGTTAATTTAGTTTTAATGCATTTGAGGGATTATTATTGATTATTATTATTATTATTATTATTATTATTATTATTATTATTATTATTAATATGACACCAGTAGAAATGTCTTTCATAGGGATCGTTTTACTTTCTACTTTGAATACTTTTACTTGAGTAAAGAATTTGTACTTCTACTTTTATACCAGAGTATGTTTGAACACTGTTTGACACCAAACCAACAGCAGCGGTGAGAATATGCAGAAAGGTTTTATTTATATTTTTATTGTTGGTCGTATAATATTTATATATAAACTGTTTTCCGGCCGATGTTTAGTGTTTATTCTCGTCCCTGGCTGTAGTTTCTTTTTCTGTCTGGCTTCCTATCTAAGATGTTTATAGATAGATAGATAGATAGATAGATAGATAGATAGATAGATAGATAGATAGATCATATATACAGTATATTATTTAATTGTTATTATATATATATATATATATATATATATATATATATTATTATTATTATTATTATTTTTCTGCTGGCTTGCTTGCTTGTTCTGTTCTTGTTTTGATTTAGCTTGTTTTTTGTAAAGCGTTTTGGAGCACCTGGAAAAGCGCTATATATAAAACTTTAAAAAGTATTATTATATATGATGTTAAAAGGCTGTTGTTGATCAAATACTGATTTCACTGTTTCGTATTAATTATCATGATTAGTTAAACCTATTGTTGGATCCTAGAAGTGAGAATCATTTAATTAATTTGGGTCACCTTGATATTTTTTTTCTGAGCTTTTACCTGAATTAAAGCTCCCCATTTAAACGACCCCTCAGCGCACAGCTGTTTTCTGCGCATGGGCAGAACGATAAATCAAGTTCCATAAAAACTCGCCAAAACGCGGGACTAATCACCAAATTGAAAGGCGGAAGTGACTCCGCGTCGTTACGAGGGGAGCCTCGCTGCCGGTTAACGACACCGCGGAGGGCGGGGAGCTGCATTAAAACAAACGCACCGGCCAAGGACGGCCGCTCCGACGGGGGGGGGGCACTCCCGCTAATTAACTCGTTGAACCCGCTGCCCTCGACGAAGATGTCTGCCGCGGAGAGAGAAGGGGGGGGGGGGGAGCGGCCAATGAGAGGACGCCTTGGAGTCGGGGTGGAAGGCGCGTCAGCCAATCAGGACGCGGCTCCTTGCGGGGAGAGACGCCGAAGCAGCTCCGCGGAGGGAACAGCAGCTCCGAGGAGGAGGAGGAGAGGGACGGAGGAATCCTCCAGCTGCCGCGTTGCGTTCAGGGATGTAGAGGAAAACACAGGACAGTTGTGCTTTTAATAAAACAGGTAAAACCGTTTATTTACTTTTCCTCACTGTGTGTGCGCGCGCGCGTGTGTGTGTGTGTGTCAGCGCTGACAGCGTCATGCCGGCAGGATGAAAGGGATTAGGAGCGCCGTTACTGTGGCAACATTAGATGGAGGGACACAGGCTCCGCCCCCCCTCCCCCCAGTCGGATGTGACAGCCTGATGTGTATCACAGCAATTATGTTACTGCATGAGACCAGAGTAGAGACCAGAGTCAGGGTCTCAGAGCCTCTTCAGAGTCCATAAAGACCAGAGTAGAGACCAGAGTCGGGGTCTCAGAGCCTCTTCAGAATCCATAAAGACCAGAGTAGAGACCAGAGTCGGGGTCTCAGAGCCTCTTCAGAGTCCATAGAGACCATAGTAGGGGTCTCGGAGCCTCTTCAGAGTCCATAGAGACCAGAGTAGAGACCAGAGTCGGGGTCTCAGAGCCTCTTCAGAGTCCATAGAGACCAGAGTAGAGACCAGAGTCGGGGTCTCAGAGCCTCTTCAGAATCCATAAAGACCAGAGTAGAGACCAGAGTCGGGGTCTCAGAGCCTCTTCAGAGTCCATAGAGACCAGAGTAGAGACCATAGTAGGGGTCTCAGAGCCTCTTCAGAGTCCATAAAGACCAGAGTAGAGACCAGAGTAGGGGTCTCAGAGCCTCTTCAGAGTCCATAGAGACCAGAGTAGAGACCATAGTCAGGGTCTCAGAGCCTCTTCAGAATCCATATAGACCAGAGTAGAGACCATAGTCAGGGTCTCAGAGCCTCTTCAGAATCCATATAGACCAGAGTAGAGACCATAGTCAGGGTCTCAGAGCCTCTTCAGAATCCATATAGACCAGAGTAGAGACCATAGTCAGGGTCTCAGAGCCTCTTCAGAATCCATATAGACCAGAGTAGGGGTCTCAGAGCCTCTTCTGAGTCCATGGAGACCAGAGTCGGGGTCTCGGAGCCTCTTCAGAGTCTATAGTGATCAGAGTAGAGAGGATATAAAGGAGGTCACTGATTGGCTGAAAGTTACACCTCAGGCTTCTGAAGGTACGTGTCCACGGGTGATTTTAAACGCGAGTGGACGCGCCGCTTGCCGGTATTGCACGCTAGTGGGCTGCCACGAGAGGATGATTGACAGGCGCTCTCCTTGCTACAACCACTTCATGGCTGCACCTGATTGGACGATCGCTTTGACTGGTGGCCTGCTGCTCCGGAGTTCACGCAGACCAACATGGCGGCTTGTTTGGAAACTTTCTCTTATTTTATGAAAATAGTTCACCGAAAGGTGTTTCTGAAAGCATTTTAAGTGAGAAATAAGCTATGCAGTTGTTGAATCTGTCTTTATTTTAGATCGACTACATTCAGTTTAGAAGATTTTCGCAAGCGTTCCCGAGGCGGCGAGTCGAGCCCGGCGCCTCTGATTAGCATAAAGTAGATTCACTTCAACTTTATGCAAATGAGGAGCAGCCAACTCGGCGCGCCGTCTCTCGACATTCGCCGCGACGCTACCAGAATGCATTGCACGGCTTTTCACATAGACAATGAATGGGACGCGGAGAAACACCGCTGCCTGTGGACACGTAGCATGAGTTTATCTCACCACTTCTTGGTTACAACGTCCAATCAGAGGTGGGGAAACCAGAGCAGTGGAGGATGTTTAATGTGTGTGTGTGTGTGTGTGTGTGTGTGTGTGTGTGTGTGTGTGTGTGTGTGTGTGTGTGTGTGTGTGTGTGTGTGTGTGTGTGTGTGTGTGTCTCAGCAGTAGCAGGACCCATGACCCTGACACGAGGCTCCTTCAGCTACTCCAATGGCGAGGAGTACCACGGCGAATGGAAAGAAGGCAAGACCGACCTGCTCACCCTTTCACTCTCAACCTCACCCTCTCACCCTCGGTTTCTCTCAGTCTCAACCTCACTCTCTCACCCTCACTCTCACCCTCACTATCTCACCCTCACTCTCACTCTCACTCTCTCACCCTCACTCTCTCACCCTCACTCTCTCACCCTCACTCTCAACCTCACTCTCTCAACCTCACACCCTCACTCTCTCTCCCTCATCCTCACTCTCTCACCCTCACTCTCTCACACTCTCACTCTCACCCTCACTCTCTCACCCTCACTCCCTCATCCTCACTCTCTCACTCTCTCACCCTCACACTCTCACCCTCACTCTCTCACCCTCTCACTCGCTCACTGTCTTGCTCATCCATCTGTCACATTTTTATGCAAGTGTTGTAATGTGATAGATGTGACAGCGTTGGAGGCTCTCATGTTAGCTTTCTTGAAAATGTGAACGGGTTCATTAAATTGACTTAATATTCTGCGTGTCGAGGCTTCATGTTGAATAATAATAAACCATAAGATTGTCATCAGGTCATCATCACCTCCTTATATGGTGCTTCAGGGGCGGGGTTTATGCTAATTGCAGCGGTCGGTTTACGATTGATGAGCATACATATGATCCAATCGGAGGTCATCGTGGCGTTCGTGAATCCGGAGGTTTTCAGTGATTTATGTTCAAATCTACCATTTCATGAATGAGACTTCTGAATCCAACGAGCAAGAAGAAAAAAACGACCTGAAAAAAATGTGTAAAACTAAAGTTTGTAGCTAAAAGAAAATGTGCACCTCGACACACAGAGTCCATCTGGTGGCGGCGAGGCTGATATCACACCACGGAAACTCGTCTGACAATAACACTCAGACGACCTTCAGGGCGGCGCTCAACAACCAGGACAGGTTTGGCAGCGAAAGGAACATATGTTCTCCCCTCCGCCAGCACAAAACTGGTTCTAGTGAACAGGGTGGTTTAGTGAACAGGGTGGTTTAGTGAACAGGGTGGGTTCTAGTTAACAGGGTGGGTTCCAGTGAACAGGGTGGGTTCTAGTGAACAGGGTGGTTTAGTGAACAGGGTGGGTTCCAGTGAACAGGGTGGTTTAGTGAACAGGGTGGGTTCTAGTGAAGAGGGTGGGTTCTAGTGAACAGGGTGGGTTCCAGTGAACAGGGTGGTTTAGTGAACAGGGTGGGTTCTAGTGAACAGTGTGGGTTTCAGTGAACAGGGTGGTTTAGTGAACAGGTTGGGTTCTAGTGAACAGGGTGGGTTCCAGTGAACAGGGTGGTTTAGTGAACAGGGTGGGTTCTAGTGAACAGGGTGGTTTAGTGAACAGGTTGGGTTCTAGTGAACAGGGTGGGTTCTAGTGAACAGGGTGGTTTAGTGAACAGGGTGGGTTCTAGTGAACAGGGTGGTTTAGTGAACAGGTTGGGTTCTAGTGAACAGGGTGGGTTCTAGTGAACAGGGTGGTTTAGTGAACAGGGTGGTTTAGTGAACAGGGTGGGTTCTAGTTAACAGGGTGGGTTCCAGTGAACAGGGTGGGTTCCAGTGAACAGGGTGGTTTAGTGAACAGGGTGGTTTAGTGAACAGGTTGGGTTCTAGTGAACAGGGTGGGTTCCAGTGAACAGGGTGGTTTAGTGAACAGGGTGGGTTCTAGTGAACAGGGTGGTTTAGTGAACAGGTTGGGTTCTAGTGAACAGGGTGGGTTCTAGTGAACAGGGTGGTTTAGTGAACAGGGTGGGTTCTAGTGAACAGGGTGGTTTAGTGAACAGGTTGGGTTCTAGTGAACAGGGTGGGTTCTAGTGAACAGGGTGGTTTAGTGAACAGGGTGGTTTAGTGAACAGGGTGGGTTCTAGTGAACAGGGTGGTTTAGTGAACAGGGTGGTTTAGTGAACAGGGTGGGTTCTAGTGAACAGGGTGGGTTCTAGTGAACAGGGTGGTTTAGTGAACAGGTTGGGTTCTAGTGAACAGGGTGGGTTCTAGTGAACAGGGTGGTTTAGTGAACAGGGTGGTTTAGTGAACAGGGTGGTTTAGTGAACAGGGTTTTACAAAGTTTGGTGTTTTTGCGCAGGTTTAATGATAACCATAGAACGTGTGATTTAGTGAACCAACACAGATGAACCTCGCAACCAAAAAACGCAGCGAGAAACGCTTTAACCCTTTGACGTTTAACCCTTTAACGCTTTAACGGCGCGGTGAGAAAGCAGGACGTGTTGTTTTGGTTTAATCGTTATAGATATTACTGTTAATATGTCTCCCCTCCTTCATCACAGATCAGGTTCTTCTGTCATTTCTGTCGTGTGTGTGTGTGTGTGTGTGTGTGTGTGTGTGTGTGTGTAGCCCTGTGTCTCTCCGCCTCCATGCTGACTCCCTGTTTGCACACAAACAGGCCGGCGTGTCGGACGGCAGTTTACGGTGTCACATGAATAATAGAGCGAGGAGCGCCGGTTGAGGACCGGGTGGGGGCTGGGGGGCCCAGCTGGGCTGTCGGGTTACAGGAAGTCGGCCGGGTTCGTCCATGAGGCCGCCGTCCTTTGCCCCCTTAGGGCGCGTTCAGACGACCTTTCCGTTGACGGACTGGTGCCGGCGAGGGAAGGCGTGTCTGGTTCATGGGGGAGATGCCTTTGCGGACGCAGCCAGCAGCCGCTGAGATCGCTTCCCGGCTACTTCCGGCTCCCGTATTATTATCATGCAAAATGGACGAGTAGTTTATTGCATATATTTGCATTGCAATCTGATTGGCTGATGCCTGGTGCCTGAAAGGATGGAAGTTGAAATCTCAACTCGGCCAGACGGACCGCGGCCTCGTTGACTCGCCACAGATTGTCAGATTCTCGGAGGCCGTGACGTTCTTGCCTCGGGGCTCTCGGTCACTTTGTCAACGCTCCCGAAGGCTGAAGAGTTGGATCTACACACACACACACACACACACAGTGTACCCGGGATGCATCAGAGGATGGTGGAGTGGATCTCCTACAGATCTCCAGTGATCTCTCCTGCTGGGATCAGGTCCAGAGCAGCACATTCAGATCCCCGACAGATGGAAGCCTAATTTACTTTGCCGTTACTGGGAGTGAGCGACAACACTCACCCTTCGTCTCACCCCCCTGCCAGGCAGCCTGCCCCCCCTCCTGTAAATCCCCCCACACACACACAAGCTTCATGCCACTTAGCGAGCTCACAGTAAATCCTATTCCTTGCTTACAGCTGCTCTGAGGGACCCGGGACCTCCTCAGACCTCAGACCGTGTCCAACTCCCCCAAAACCCCGCCAGGCCTGCTAATGGAGGCTGACGAGTCCCTCCTCGGACCGCCACCCCCCCCACCCGGTCTCGAGCATTAGTCGCAGAGTTAGAGGCAGAATTACACTTTTATTTCAGGAGGCGAAAAAAAAAATCACTCACACACCAGTAAGGAAAAATAGTCATGGTCCAGTTTGGAGGTTTAAAACCACCGGCTGGTAGGTATGTGTATATATATATATATATATATACAGTTTATATATATATATACAAATGGTTCAGTCTTCAAGGACAGGAACAAGTGGGCTTGATTGATTTCATTCTTCTTCTCACAAGTTCAATCTTCCAATTTATGGTCCATCCTTGAGAAACCCGGTCCGAAGCTTTGTCTGCAGCATGAAAACGCTTTTTAACATCATCCATTCATATTCAAACGGGATTCTTAGAAGCTTACAGCGTTTTTATTTTCCCTATTTGTCTACGTTGGGTTATTTTTAATTCATAATGCTTGTCTGCATCTTGAATATTTAATTCATGGGAACAATGTGAGACCGAGGTTGGGAAAAAACATAAAATTACAAAGAAATTTAATAAATAGAAGGTGACAAGAACCGGATCTTAAAGAGTTTAAATAATCGAAATATAAATAACAAGTTTATATTCACAATTGTGTTTATGTTGACCGGTATACCTTTTAAACATAATCACTCAGAAGCGTTTTGAGCAATAATCCTGCAAAACGTTTAGTTATATAGAAAACTTACTTTGCAAAATGTTACTTTTTATTTAAGTGGAAGAACACTTTGTGAAGATGTACGTATCTGATATTTGTGATATTTTTGTGATATTTGACCTCAGCTGTGTGTGTGTGTGTGTGTGTGTGTGTGTGTGTGTGTGTGTGTGTGTGTGTGTGTGTGTGTGTGTGTGTTTGCCACCACAGGTCTGCGTCACGGTCTCGGTCAGCTGACCTTCAGCGATGGGACCTGCTACACTGGACAGTTCGAGAACGGCCTCTTCAACGGCTGTGGGGTGCTGGTGTTCCCCGATGGATCCAGGTCTGTGCTTCACCTCCTGCTCACCTGACCTTTGACCTTTTCAAAACTAAATCACTTTTGACCCCGATGTCAGACTAGTTTAATTCCTTTTCAACAGTTTGTTTTTAAATTCATTGCAGTTTCTGTTAAATTTGGTTTATTTTGTTTTCAAAGGCTCTAAATTGAGAGCCTAGATCCATGAGCGAGGGATTGAGTCCACATGGCTCTCAACATGGCTACTATTGAGCCGGTGGCTAGCAGCTAGCGGTGCAAACAAAGGCAACAGCCAGAGGGTTGGCGCTACGTTGCCATGACGTTATCAGCTGTAACCGCAGTGCAGCACAGCTTCCACAAGCTAGCCAGGGATGCACGCTCACGTGCACTCACAGGCACGCTCACGTGCACGAAAGGGCATGCGAGGCCGGCCCGGCGACATAAACAAAGCACAGAGACGTTGTGATAACAACACACACAGAGGGACAGCAACTTCATTCATACTCAGGTCAACGTTCCTCCTCTTTATCTTTACTTTATCTTTATCTACTAGTTTAGGTATAGATAGTTGTTCAATAGGGGAATTCGACTTGATGTAGCCGCCTGCAGCGCGCTACCTAACGTGATGTATTGTGGGTTGAAAGTGATGCATGATGGCTAGTAGCTACAATAAAACCACACATAGTTGCCATCTCACTGTACATTGTATCCATTTAGACAAACAATATTTTCCTGTACAAAAATATGAACTAAATAAATTTGAAGATAAGGATTGAAGTTTTTTTTTTTTTTTTTTTTTACAGAGAAATGTGTCTGAAAATTATCAACTAGTATATGGTTTATCTAAGCAACTAGTATAGGGTTTATCTAAGCAACTAGTATAGGGTTTATCTAAGCAACTAGTATAGGGTTTATCTAGGTAAACCAGGCAAAAACACATGGTATCCACGAGAGCCACGCGTGCTGTGTAGCTGCTGATTTAGAGTACTGACACCTTTTTTATTCCAATTCAAGCACTGTTAATGCTCTGAATATCAACTCTAGCACCTTGAAGATTAACCGGAAAATGTTTAACTTCCAGTTTGACATGTTTACTTTGGGGCTAAAACTTCATTTATTTGATTCATTTATTCTTGTTATTATAAAAATGTACCAGCGTTCCATCACTGAATCCTCCGAATTCTGAATTTCAACCTTTAAGATCAACGAGGTACAGGTGGCCTCAGAATTCCAAACATTTAATTTATCAGCGACATAAAAGTCTTGAGGACTAATAGCAGAAAAACAAAGAAAAATCCTCTCTTCTGAAACTTGTGAGTAGTTGGAGTG
>NC_139917.1:31663353-31710853 GCF_963514095.1 Eutrigla gurnardus
CAGTTACGTGATTATCTCCAAGTGCGATTAATTAAGGATGCGGTTCACGGGGTCGTGATGTGGTTCGGGGGGGTGATGTGGTTCGGGGGGGTGATGTGGTTCGGGGGGTGATGTGGTTCGGGGGGGGGTGATGTGGTTCGGGGGGGGGTGATGTGGTTCGAGGGTGATGTGGTTCGGGGGGGTGATGTGGTTCGGGGGTGATGTGGTTCGGGGGGTGATGTGGTTCGGGGGGGGGGTGATGTGGTTCGGGGGGGGGGGTGATGTGGTTCGGGGGGGTGATGTGGTTCGGGGGGGGGGGTGATGTGGTTCGGGGGGTGATGTGGTTCGGGGGGGGGGGTGATGTGGTTCGGGGGGTGATGTGGTTCGGGGTGTGATGTGGTTCGGGGGGGGGGGGGGGGTGATGTGGTTCGGGGGGTGATGTGGTTCGGGGGGTGATGTGGTTCGGGGGGGGCGGGGTGATGTGGTTCGGGGGGGGGGTGATGTGGTTCGGGGGGGGTGTGATGTGGTTCGGGGGGGGTGATGTGGTTCGGGGGGGGTGGGTGATGTGGTTCGGGGGGGGTGATGTGGTTCGGGGGGGGGGGTGATGTGGTTCGGGGGGTGATGTGGTTCGGGGGGGGTGATGTGGTTCGGGGGGGTGATGTGGTTCGGGGGGTGATGTGGTTCGGGGGGTGATGTGGTTCGGGGGGGGGGGTGATGTGGTTCGGGGGGTGATGTGGTTCGGGGGGGGGGGTGATGTGGTTCGGGGGGGTGATGTGGTTCGGGGGGGGGGGTGATGTGGTTCGGGGGGTGATGTGGTTCGGGGGGGGGGGGTGATGTGGTTCGGGGGGTGATGTGGTTCGGGGGGGTCATGTGGTTCGGGGGGCTGTCGTCTTCCCCAGTGACCGGTTTGACGGAGACATTGATAAACGAACTGATGGAGGCGTCTCACATCTTTTAATTGGCTCTGGGATCCGAAACGGAGACCCTGTTAAATGGAGCTGAGGGAGGAACGGGGGAGGAACGGGGGAGGGAATGCGATCTGCACTTCAAGGAGCCGTCAGTCCTGGACTCTGTGTTATCAGCCTGATGCTGAACTCGACGATCCCCTTTAAACCCTTTAAACACACACCTCCAACTCTCAACTTGAATAACTTGCCGTTTGATATTAACCCGTCTGATGTCATGTTTCACTGTGATGACGAGTCTCCGTGATGGGGCAGTGGAAATCCACCCTAAAACAGAATTCACTATCAGACTTCCTCCGCTCGATGCCGTGAAGCCGAGTAACAACGTCGTGGTTGACGTTGAATAAGTCAAACAATGTAACTCAACCCAACAACACTGGGGACACGAACACCGGTCTCCTGGTTGAAAGTCCTGTGTTTGTTTGGCCCCTCCTATGTCCCTAAGTCCCGCCCCTTCCCATGTCTCCCTGGTCCTTAATGCTGCCTTCAAGTGCTTGTCGGAACTTGTGAAGACGTAATTACGAGTTCCCATGGCGGTCCACCAGGAGGGGGCGGGGCTTAGCCTCTCTATCGCATGAATCGTAAAGTGTTGCGTTGATAAACTGGTGATTCTGTTCTAGAAGAGATTTCCAACAATCTGAGGAGACTCGACGCCTTTTAAGTGGATTATTTTAACAAAACGTGTTGATTCGTCTTCTTCATTGAGGCTTTATGACTGTTTACTTTTACACCGGGACTCTGTTGTTGTTGTTGTTGTTGTTGTTGTTGTTGTTTTCTCTAATCAGTGTTCACCCCTCTCACACTCTTAACACAGCGTTCCATGTCTCAGTAGATGGAAATAAAAAAAGAAAAAGGACACTGAGGGGGTTTAACAAGTGCCTGAACCAAAAACCTTCTTCTACTGTGCTTTCAATACTTTGAATACTGACTGTTTTACTAACGTTTTCTTAAATGTCACCGTGGTTCGTTGTTTTAAAGCTTCCTGTCCTGTCTCTGCTTGAGGAGGTCAGACGGGTGGTGTTTGGGTGGAGGACGGTGGCAGAACATCCTAGCCATGGAAGTAGAAACGGAGTAGAACGGATGTCACATTGATTTAAATGGGAATGTCGTTCTACTCTATTTTATTTCTATGCCTCCAGACTCGACTCGGTTTTTAGGCTGAGCAGCTGATTTCAAACTCACTACATTTAGATTCAATCTTTTAAATCGAATTATTCAGGAAATATTTTTTGGTTTTTAACAGAAGAAATGGTTCCGGGTCCCACGTTATGTAGCTGTCGCGGTTATGCTAGTGAGTCCGAGCTGAGATCAGATTTTACACAAAGGGAATTTCCTAAAACTAACTGTGAACATCATGCTGGATTGAAGAAACTAGTGATTGAGACCATAAACTCATGTTTACAGTGTTTACTGAATCATAGACTTCTATACAACCAGAGAGGAGTCGCCCCCTGGTGGCTGGTCGAGAGAATGCAGCTTTAAGGCGCTCCAGCGTTGGCTTCACTTTTCAGAACTGGAGGTTTCAACCTTATACTCCTGTAACGGTCCAAACGAATGAAAACACTTCTCCAGACCTGCTGCTTCCACCACGTACATTTACGACTTTAATCTCGGACCCGAACGTTTGTTTTTTCTCTATATTGTAAATATTGCGCCCTTCCTCCGGCTCTTTATTTATTGATTTTTGTTTTACATACAATTGCTGTAATACGCCGTCGTACTTTTCTGCCCAAGGCGTTCAAGGTCCTCCTGATTAAACACGAGGATCACAGCGACGCAAAAAGCTTCGCCCTTATTGTAAACGATTAGAAAAAAGCTGCTGCAGGACCCTGAAACCCAGTCTGTCTGATCAGGATCTTAAGCGGACCCACTAGTAGATCAGGTCTAGCTAACGTGGGACCTTCTGAAGCCAAACCCTCTAACAGACGTCTGGTATGTTCCCGTTTCTGCACCGTTGAAACACCTGAACACTGAACCCTGGAGGCCTGCTGTCGTCACGAAGCCATAATGTCACTGACGAACGGGAATTTGCTGCACGATGATGTCACAGAAAAAAGAAAAGGTGGGATATTTGGGGGCTTCTAAATGGTGAAGTGAATCCACAGAGAACAATAAAAGAAAAAATGCATGAAGCTGCTTCTTTGTGTCTTGTGTGTTTTCACGCAGCAGAAGTGTGAAACACTGCAGAACAACACACACACACACACTCGGAGGGGTTTTGAACTCTGATCACACATCTCTGCAGGTCTAGCCATTATTTGTGGAGCTCGGCTGTCAGAAACACCTCCCCCGCTCCGTCCTCCCCTCCCCCCACCCACTCCCTGCTCCGCTGTCACTAAAATAGCTTTAAGGTGTGTTTAGGTTGGACTTTAACCCTCGCCGCCTATTTCGTCTCCTTGGCAACCGTCCAGAGTTTCCCCTTAATTTGTATCATCTCAATCCCAAGTGCTGTGCAGCAGTTTTGCCTGTTTGCCCCCTAATCACAGAGCCTGTTGCCATGGCGAAGTATTTAAATATGCTCTGCAGATCATCTTCACCTAACACACCAGAAGTGGCAGCTGTGTGTATTCTTTTGTTGCTTGGCTAAAAACAAAAATATGAATTCCTTCCTCGCCCATCACCTCGTGGTTCAATATCTTGACTCTCTTTCAAATTCATTTCGTGATTCTTCCTCCTTCATCTAATTCCCCGGGGAGGGATCGCCTATATTTTTCTATTCCACGCGTTCCTGGAGGAGCGAAGGCTTTTGTCTGTTATCTTATCAGTGAAGCTTCACGGCTCCCAAAAGCTTTGGCCATGTTTAGAGAGGAAGTGCACGCGGCATACTGATAAGAGAGGGAGAGAGGGAGGAAACCCGCTGCCGTGCACGCTAACCGCAAAATAAAAACTGGCAGTATCGTGAGAAAAAAGAAGCAGCACACACCCAGCGTGGGTTTTTAATTGCTCTGGGTTCCCCGGCGCTCACGGCCGCACATTTGGGAGCTTTGTGTGTGAACGTAAACATGAATGCATGAGTGCGTTGGGGGAGGTCTATGATATAATGTAATATATACAAAAATATATATATAATGGGTATATTCATCTGCTAAACACAGAATGTCAGCAGCTGGAGGAGGTTCAGACGGATGCTTCAGGCCCACACCGACCTCGTCTTATTAAAAAATCATACATCGGCTCCTTCCTTTCAAAAGAAAACGCCGTTCAGATCGAAGGGAAATCATCTTTATGGATTCTCAGCTTTAAACTCAGGATTCAAAAACACTATTTCTGGAGAGTCCAGTCAGCTCCTCGCACCGACACTGAATGTTACCTGAACGCCTCGTTTCCTGCCCTTTCATCATCAACAATAGGTCAAGTGCCTCCTGAGAAGAGTTGCAGTGTATATAAATACATATTTAACTATAGTATGTATAGAAATGTTAAAGAAAAGGCACCAACGTGCAACAATAATAATAATATATTACAACGTGCTGAACGGCGAGAACATTTAAAGCAGATAATCAACAATTTAAAAAACAAAATGTATCAAATGAAAAACATTCTAAGGAAGATTTGATAATATTCTCTGTTTGATATCATTTTACATTAAATATAGTTGTGTTTTGAACTTTTCAATTGGACAAAACGAGACATTTACTATTTTGGGATATTTCATAGATTAATGATGAATTTGACCCACTAACTGTTGGTTTGTATGAACTGAACAGTTGTGGGAATAAACACATTGTGTTGGAGAATCATTTTGCCTTCCTATGATTTGGAAAACCTGATTTAAAAACCCTCATTCTGCTCCTAACATGATCAAGTCTTTATCACAGTTTCCCCCGCAGGCGACTCATCAAAGCACATCTCGGTTTTTAAGACCAGGACACATTAATTTTATGGTTTATATTTTAACATTTCAACATGCCACCGCCTTCTGTGCCTGCAGGTGCTTCAGGCACAGAGGGAAGCGTTGAGCAGATTGAAGGAGGCGAGAGGGATGGAGACGCATGTGTTAATGCTGGAGAGGAGGACTAACACTCCGTGAGCAGGCCTGAGGGGGGAGGGGGAACCGAGGGATGTGAAGACACCATCTACATATTCAACATTTTGACTCCCATCAAGGAAAAGTCCACACTTTGATGCTGAGACCTGCAGCGTCCAGTGGATCCTGGATGACGCGTGGTGTTGCTCAGCATGGAAGTAATTATCATTATTATATTATTATTAAAGCATCCATGTGACTGTACAACGTCGAGATAACGAGAAAACGTGGGGGAACCCAAAAATACAGGACTACGTTTTTACCTTTTACCTATACTATGACTTAAAGACAGCCGATAGGTCTCGGTTCTTAGAGCTCCTGACGGAGAGAAGTACGGAGCAGACGACCCCTAGTGGCCAGAGTGGGCAGGCAGTCACATTCCTATACTATGACTTTCTTTGACACACACATGCTATGACTTTGTTCCTGTTTTCTGTTTGGCCAAAGTGATCAACGGTGTGAAGAGTCCTCCTGAGACACGACACACATCTGGGAATCTTTGAAACTGAGGGGGAGACGCCGGCGAGGGAACCGGGCATTACATGCTACGCTGCACAGAGACGTCAGCGCCTCGCCTGGGGAGGAAACGGGGATGGGGAGGTGACGGAGAGAGGAGGAGATAGAGGGAGGAGGTGATGGAGAAGGAGGAGATAGAGGGAGGAGGTGATGGAGGAGGAGGAGATAGAGGGTGGAGGAGGTGACGGAGAGAGGAGGAGATGATGAAGAGAGGAGGTGATGGAGGAGGAGGTGACGGAGGGAGGAGATGATTAAGGAGGAAGTGATGGAGGAGGAGGAGATAGAGGGAGGAGATGATTAAGGAGGAGGAGATGATTGAGGAGGAGGTGATGGAGGAGGAGGAGATAGAGGGTGGAGGAGATGATTAAGGAGGAGGTGATGGAGGAGGAGGAGATAGAGGGAGGAGGAGATAGAGGGAGGAGGTGATGGAGGAGGAGGAGATAGAGGGTGGAGGAGATAGAGGGAGGAGGTGATGGAGGAGGAGGAGATAGAGGGAGGAGGTGATGGTGGAGGCGGTGACGGAGGGAGGAGATGATGGAGGTGGCGGTGACGGAGGAGATGATGGAGGAGGCAGTGACAGAGGGAGGAGGTGATGGAGGAGGCGGTGACGGAGGGAGGAGATGATGGAGGAGGCGGTGACGGAGGGAGGAGATGATGGAGGTGGCGGTGACGGAGGAGATGATGGAGGAGGCAGTGACGGAGGGAGGAGGTGATGGAGGGAGGAGGAGATAGAGGGTGGAGGTGATGGAGGGAGGAGATGATTGAGGAGGAGGTGATGGAGGGAGGAGATTATTGAGGAGGAGGTGATGGAGGGTGGAGGAGATTATTGAGGAGGAGGTGATGGAGGGAGGAGATGATGGTGGAGGAGGAGGAGATAGAGGGTGGAGGAGATTATTGAGGAGGAGGTGATGGAGGGAGGAGGAGGAGGACCATCTGTCAGGTGTGTGGAGGGACGGCGATGACGTCCGGCTGACTGAGGAGATTTCAACCGACATCCTCTCCATGACATCAATCCTCAGGGGTCCAAGATCCCCTGATCAGAGACCAAAGGGGACGCCCTCGATGCAGCGAGCAGGATGCAGGGGCAGCAACGGTGAGGCGCGTCGCCTCCGTGTGGCCGCTCAAACAAACTGCACCTCAGACAAAACAGGAAGGAAGTCCAAAGCCAGGAGTCTGAAACAAGTTTAGTAAAAAACAAAAGCAGCAAAGTTTCGGCTGATCATTGGGAGTTTTAGGTCAAGGAAGCCGCATTGATTGAGCTTATAGGATGGCAGGGTCAGCGTCCTTCACATCATGTCAACGCTTTATACAATGATGAATTACAAAACTTCCAACATCTTTTTCTGTCTGAAAGGAATGAAAGGTTTAGAAGTCAAAGAGAAACCCTCCATTAAAGAGATTTTTCTTAATTTCGTTCTTTGGCAAAATCATTTGAAGCACGGTGGCCGCCCTTGGACCGCGGCGTCGCCAACGACTCAATGAAAGGAATCCTCCTCATAGTCAGAAATCCTTGGACGGATGCCTCGCTTTGTATATTCTGGTTGAATGTTTCCCAAATAGACCAATTCAGATGAACTCTTGAGTGTAATGTCTTTCAGGACAACGTCCTCCGGTGGCGACTGGAGGTCGTTCACAGCGTGGGTTGAGGTTTGGCAAAGTGTTTATATGATTAACACGTAACTGCAAAAACGGTCTATGAAGCTTCATCAACGTGAAACCAGCATTTTACCTCGTTAGCTTATTAGTTGTAGAAGCAAATATGACATCGAGGACGGGAGTGTATGTTTCCACATGTCTAAGATCCAAAATAAGACTTCTTTTTCTTTTTCACAATCGAAACAAATCCCTCATATATTTGAACAAAATAAAAACTCATGGTTGTAATTATTTGATCATTTCACGTCTAAAAAATGGCCCAAGATTTAATATTTTAATGCAGTTTTTTTTTTTTACTAAAAATATGTGCATGGAAGCGAAGAGGTCTATTAAAATGTAAAAAGGTATTTAAATATGGAAGCTGGAACTATTATCTAGAAGAGCAGATGCACTAAAAGGAAATGACAGACTTGTTTACATTTGAATTTTTGAACACTATTCTGAGATTTTTATCAAATCCACTCAAAACCCATCTGCCTTTAATTTTAACTGTCTATTCTAACGTATTGTTTGTTTTGTATTTTATTGGTTGTTTTTTATTTATTTTTTATTCACTGTACGGTGTCCTTGAGGGCTCTGAAAGGCGCTTATAAATAACATTTATTATTATTATTATTATTTATTAACTTATACGTAACAAAACCACATCTCCCAAAATACTGGAGACACTGAACTAATAAAGTTTAGTTCATTTCACAGTGATGGAGCCGGTTTTTCAACGCTGATATAAAATCATGGAACATTTAACCATTAAAGTCATTAAAACGAAGAAAGAAAAAAGAAGTGGTGATCTCAACAGACTGGCTGTAATAACAGCTTCACCCACAATGCAGCCGTTCTCCGTGCTTTCGCCAAAACAAAGGTGCAAACTGGAGTCAATTAGCTCCGAGCAGAGAGAGTGTGATGTTAAAAAAGGTGAAAGCTCTCATCGCCATGGCTACCTGCTCCACTCGGCTTTAATTAGCAAGCTAAATGCTGGCTTTTAACTTTTTGACAGGCGAGAGCGCTCCGACGGTTTTATTCTGCCGACACAGTTAACGTGACCTTCGGTCCCGCCTCCGATGACCTCATGCTGATCTGAGATCTTCAGATCAAGTGAGTCGAAACATTTAAAAAGGTTGGGGAAAAAGTAAGCTGTCGACCAGATAGGCGATTCGAGAGATGGGGGCCAAGTCGATAGTGATGATCTGTAGTTTTTAGGACTTAAAATATGTTTGTTAATATTTAGACTGGCTATCATTACAAACGTTACAACTAAGTGATGCTAACCGACTACGTCATTTCATACCAGGCGAGGTCAGATGTTGGTTTAGTGAATCTTTAGCGTCAATAATAACCTCGTTAGCCAGCGAAGTTAAAGGAAAATCGGTCTCGCTATAAACGTTTTCCCGTTGCGGTTTTAAAAAAATGTCCTTGTTTAGTCGACACGTATTCAAAAGATTTCCCTCCAGAACCCGGTTTCTAAAGTTTTCATTGCTGTTGTCGTGGAAACGAACGGCCAGAACGTTAAAAATACTTTTGCGTATTATGTCGAAAATGTTGTTTTGCGTACGTGGTTTTGTTCAGCAAACCTCACTTCCTTGTGAAGACAGGAAGTTTATTTTGAAAAGACACTATGCATATAACGAGCTTTTATGGACGCTAGCATCGGAACGTAGAGTGTCGTAGTCTGATGTTTTGGATTGGCTTCCGCCGATAGTTTAACTAAAACACCAACCTGTCCTAAACAAACACTTTTTACAGTTCAAATGAAAAGAAAACATCTTATTGAAGTAAAATGCAATTTTATTGTTAAAACAAGTGCATAGACAACATTTTTCAGATTTTTTTATATATTGAATTTTTATATCTGTGCTGCTGGAGGTTCAGAATTTATTGTTCATTAAACAGAAGAATTAATACAAATGTCATTTCAAAACATGATGATCATTTTTTCAGATGCTACAGTTCTCTCACAGTTATGTTCTGTATCAGACAGTAAATCAAGGATCTAAATTACAATCAGAAGACGGCGTTGTAGGTTAAAAAAGAATAAAATTAGTTTTTCATGAAGTTTCTCCTTTAGAGTCACGTAATGTTGAGAAAAACAAACCTGAAAAATAGAGTTTCTATTGTTTATTCAGCATTCAGTGGATCCATATTTTACAATCTGGTTTATCAATAAGGACATTTTAACCTGCTCTTGTATACAGTTTATTTTTCACATTCTGTTGTAAATGTTTAAATGTTTTTAATATATAGCATACTTGGCAATGAACCTTTTCTGATTCTAAGGAAATACTGGTCATTTTATCCCAGAATCATAATTATCGTAAGTATATACGGACTAACCAGTCTATCACAGGGAGACATGTAGAGACAGACAGGTAACCAGTGTATCACAGGGAGACATGTAGAGACAGACAGGTAACCAGTCTATCACAGGGAGACATGTAGAGACAGACAGGTAACCAGTCTATCACAGGGAGACATGTAGAGACAGACAGGTAACCAGTGTATCACAGGGAGACATGTAGAGACAGACAGGTAACCAGTCTATCACAGGGAGACATGTAGAGACAGACAGGTAACCAGTCTATCACAGGGAGACATGTAGAGACAGACAGGTAACCAGTCTATCACAGGGAGACATGTAGAGACAGACAGGTAACCAGTCTATCACAGGGCCGACATGTAGAGACAGACAGGTAACCAGTCTATCACAGGGCTGACATGTAGAGACAGACAGGTAACCAGTCTATCACAGGGCTGACATGTAGAGACAGACAGCTAACCAGTCTATCACAGGGAGACATGTAGAGACAGACAGGTAACCAGTCTATCACAGGGAGACATGTAGAGACAGACAGGTAACCAGTCTATCACAGGACTGACATGTAGAGACAGACAGGTAACCAGTCTATCACAGGGCTGACATGTAGAGACAGACAGCTAACCAGTATATCACAGGGCCGACATGTAGAGACAGACAGGTAACCAGTCTATCACAGGGCCGACATGTAGAGACAGACAGGTAACCAGTCTATCACAGGGAGACATGTAGAGACAGACAGGTCTATCCCGGGTCTTTGGACTGTGGGAGAACCCGGAGAACCCGGAGAGAACCCACGCTTACACGGGGAGAACATGCAAACTCCACACAGAAGGAGCCCGGGAATCGAACCCGGGACCCTCTCGCTGTGAGGCGACAGTGCTACCCACTACACCACCGAGCAGCCCTTTGTGAGGTTTTTTCTTTTGCATCTATTTACGGATTTAATCTTAAATATTCTAATGATTTATTGTAATATCTTTTTAAATGACCCTACAAAGACCCCGTCTTAGTTCCTTCAAACACACTTTGATGCTGCATTCATTTTAAAACTGTAGATGTAAATGATTCAGGAACACACACTCTCACAGCCAGCCGTTGGAGGAGAAGTCCTGCCTCAGCTGCTGAACCTCGGCCTCCGTCAGCGGCTGGAGCGGCGATCGACAGGCGCCACCGTGGAAACCGAACCACTCCATCGCCTGCTTGAGGGCGGGAACGCCCAACTTCCTGGTCACCTAGCAACACAAGCAGGAAAGCCGCCGTGGGGTTTCAAAGCTTCATCAATAAACGACACTTAATCAAACCAGACACGTTTACATGATGTGTGAATGCAACTAAATCCCCAAACAAGCAGCTGGAAATCCATGTTTGGAGGTTTTTCATAGCTTTTAATCCCAGAAAGGCTTCTTTTCCTGATTCGGCCGGATCCACCCTGATGATCCACCCTGATGATCCACCCTGATGATCCAACCTGATGATCCACCCTGATGATCCACCCTGATGATCCAACCTGATGATCCACCCTGATGATCCACCCTGATGATCCACCCTGATGGATCCACCCTGATGATCCACCCTGATGGATCCACCCTGATGATCCAACCTGATGGATCCACCCTGATGATCCAACCTGATGATCCACCCTGATGATCCACCCTGATGATCCACCCTGATGGATCCACCCTGATGATCCACCCTGATGGATCCAACCTGATGATCCAACCTGATGGATCCAACCTGATGATCCACCCTGATGGATCCACCCTGATTTTAAAAACCAACATATACTTCGGGAAACACGTCGTCCATCAGAATATACAATAAAGACATTTTATTCTAAAATTTGCATTTAAATATTATTAAATATTCTAAATAAATATATTACATTGTATCTAAATATTATTTTGAAAGTGTATTAAAATATTACATATTTTAAATAAATAGATTACATTTGATTTAAATATAATAAATATTTTAAATAAATATATTACATTTTATTTAAGTATTATTTTAAATTTTTTATCAAATTTTATTTTAAATATTATTTAATTCAATTTTAAATCTGGCTCCACCAGATAATGTCAGTTAACTCTTCTTTGCTATTTCTTTGTCAACCGCAACTGGTTGCTTAGCAACGTGATCCTCCCGGCACTTCAGCCAAAATGTCACTTTTTTTGTAGTTCTTATTCTTCTAACTAACTTCACTTAAAAGGCAGATTTTTCGTAATAATTGGGAGTTTTATTAGTTATTTTTGCATGGATCACTTTAGGGAAGCCGCCTCGTTTAGTTAGAACATCTTGGCAACGAAGCCTGCAGGTCCCCAGAACGACGGTTGGTCCTCGCCCACCGAGGTTTAATCGGGCTCCAGATCAGTTGTACCTCCGAGCCGTGACTAAGCCTCGGTCTGCCGGGGATTGTGGGAGTTCGGTGTGCGGCGGCGAGCAGCAGATGGTACTCACGGCGGCGTTGGGCTCGATGAGTCGCCGCTGCAGGACTCTGGCTTCCTCCCAGAGACCCGACGCACACAGACGCTCCAGCTCACACAGCTCCCGACCCAGAACGTTAGCCAGCGCACAGACTCCGCCCACCGCACCTGGAACCCAGACCAGGACCCGGAGCATGAGGGTCAATGCAGAACCAGAACAAACACACTGTTAAAGATGTTCCTGACCTTTAAAAGACAAACAGGATCTCCTCGTTAGAGAATGTGTACCGATGAAAAGAAGATCTGATCACACCTCGTTACTCACCACGGAGGTCTAGGTACAGGACTATGTAAAGGACTACGTAGAGGAATATGTAGAGGACTACGTGGAGGACTATGTAAAGGACTACGTAAAGGACTACGTAGAGGAATATGTAGAGGACTACGTGGAGGACTATGTAAAGGACTACGTAAAGGACTACGTAGAGGACTACGTGGAGGACTACGTAGAGGACTACGTAGAGGACTCAAGTTGCCTCACAGGGGTCCTGGGTTCTGACTTCATCCACATTCCTGCAAACAAAACCTGATCCGACTCGGACTCGTGGCCTCATGGTTCCCGTTTGATCGGCTCGCCACTTCGTAAGTTCAGCATATTAACGTCCACCAATCAGCACGCAGCGCCCAAACACCAGCACGCATCACGGCCGAGAACAGGAAGCTCTCGGGTGGGCTGGGAGGTCGTGACCCTCCAGCTGACGGAGATGAGCGAAGCAGGAAGCACCGAGGTGTTGGTTCCCCGACGGCGTTCCCGTCTCCCTCGCTGCTCCCAGACCAGCAGGCATGGATGATGTCACGTTTGTATTCACGGAGCCGGTATGTTTGCCGAGGCGACGGCGTATCATGGCCTCTCAGTGTGACAGCTCATTGTCTGACTGGTGGAGGAGAGTCGGCTGCGTGGCGGCCTTGGAGACGTCGTCGTGGAGACGAGCCGGCGGCGGCGTGGCGGCTGATGTTCTGTCTATGTTTCTGTGGATCTCACAGCAGCTTAAAGACACACTGAAGGGAGGAGACGGGCCCTACACTGAAAGCTCCGTCCTGATTGGTCACGGGAACATTTCATGTCACGAATAATTAGGATTCACGATATTATCCCGATAATCATCAAAAAATAAAAAATAAACAGAGCTTTCACTTGTTGTCATAGCAACGGCAAACATCCGGTGTTAGTGGAACAAAGCAACTTGTTTCTATCGGCTATAGACCTTTTCTATTGTGTCACAGATTAGAGCCATGAATTCTCTGTTGGAACAGGAATATTGATCAGGATGAATATGGAAGATGGACATCTAAACCTGCTGCATGGACACACACACACACACACACACACACACACACACCACACACCACACACACACACACACACACACACACCACACACCACACACACACACACACACACACACACACACACACACACACACACACACCACACACCACACACCACACACCACACACACACACACACACACGCACACGCACACGCACACGCACACCACACACCACACACCACACACCACACACACACGCACACCACACACCACACACCACACACCACACACCACACACACACACACACACACACACACACACACACACACACACACACACACACACACACACACACACACACACACACACACACTCAACCTGCCAATTACTCCCATATTTCTGTTATGGAGATGAGAACATGTCAGGGAGCAAAGATCAGAGAGCTGTGTGTGTGTGTGTGTGTGTGTGGTGTGTGTGGTGTGTGTGTGTGTGTGTGTGTGTGTGTGTGTGTGTCAGAGCTGGCGGTGGGAGAACATGACTCATTAGGTTCTTCAGCATCATAATGAATCCGATCCCGAACGCGTTATCTAATCCAGGCCTCAGAAGTGGTCAGTAGTGGACCGTAGTGGACCGTAGTGGACTGTAGTGGACCCTAGTGGACTGTAGTGGACCCTAGTGGACCCTAGTGCACAAATCTATTTCGGCGATGATATGTTGTGGTTTCTTTCTTTCGACAAATGTACTTATCCTAAGTCGCTTTGGACAAAATCATTTGCTAAATGCCCTAAACGTAAATGTATCTCGATTTTATTACGAATCTTTTATGTATCTATCATGACTCTATCTCAAATCTATCACAAATATCTCAAATCTTTCTGTAGTGAACCAGTAAATCCTCGGCTCATCCGTTTTGTTCCTGTGAAACTTTCTCTCGTTAATAAAATGGCGGATTGTTTTTAACCCTCTGATGGCGGCCGACCAACACCAGACCAAAAACCTCAGACTTACTTTCATTCAAGATCAATATTTGCTCATAACTTTGTCTTCTAGCTCCGATGCTCCTGCAGTCAACGCTCGCCATCATGAAGTTTGTTTGATGTTTTTCTACTTTAATGACGTCATCAAATCAATCAGAGGCGACTTCCTGTTCTCTGATGGTTTAATCCTCTCAAGTCGTTTTCTAATTGAATTTTACAGCAAAATGAAATTAGAGCACGACGGCTCCTCGGGAGGCGCGGCGGGAAAAAACGAGGCCACGTTCAGGGGAGACGGGGTCGGGGAGGAAACCAGCTACAGGAAGTGACCTCAGAATGCTTTATGGGTAGACAGAGGATGCAGCCAGCGGCTTCATGTGGTCGTCAGAACCACAGGAACATTTAGAGGTTGTTCCTCGACGCCCCCGAGGACTCGGCTTTTGGTCGGAGATGAAAAGAAAACAAAGTTCTCCTGCGAGGAACAAGAGCGCCACTTCTTACCGACACAATAGGCGGCCATGAGGAACCCCGCCGAGCCCGCCAGCACCTGGAAGTCCTGCGTTTGGGTTTTATGAACAATCAGGCCGATCCGTGAGATCTGAGGAGAGAGAGAGAGGGTTTCATCGTCATCACTCCTCCCTGCTGTCAGGACTAATATCTGGTGTCGGGGTTTTTCTCTTTTAATCCCCGGAGACTCTGTCACAAGAGATGACGACAAATCCAACATCTCACACGGTAAACAAATCGCTCAAATTGAGACGAGCATGGACTCTTTAACACGGTGGCGGTTTGGGGAGGGGGAGGGGCTCGTTCAAGATCCCAAACGGGAGGAGCAGGAGGAGGAGGAGGAGGAGGAGAGGAAAATCAGAGACAAGTCCCAAGTGAGGAAAAAAAAGGAATCAACTTCAAAAGGAGGAGGAGGAGGAGGGGAAAGGCTCATGAATAATTGATAAGCCATCTATTTTGTTTTGCCTCTTTTAATTCTCTTTTGTCACTCCAGATATGAGGCGCTGAAACCAAATAAACCTGAAACGTTTCAAAAGCAAACTCCGCAGGGAGAGAAAGCGGCAGCAGCCTCCGCTTTGAGTCTCCATCAGCAGCGTCGCACCGCCAGGCTCTATTTTTAAACCGCCGGCTGCCAATCAGCTTCCTCCGTATCCGTCATTTCAAACACGCAGGACTGTAATTGATCAGTCAGTCAATCAGGTTACAGGAGCCCCCCCTCCCCCCCCCCCCCCCCCCCCGGGAAAATAACCCGGCAGCGAGAGTTTGTGACAGAAAAACACTCATTAGCTTATTATTATTATTTTTCTTTACGTGTCGTTATTGTCATTAGTCTGCAGCCGGAACTTAAACCTGGAGATTGTGCTCTTAGAATACAGAATCACAGAAATGTATCATCTCCATCCAGGTGTTGTTATAACATACAAACATGCAATATGTTATATAAGAAATATAAGAAAAAATCAGATTTTAGTGTAAAACTGATGCAGTGATGGGGTTTTCTCCAAAGGTGATTTCATGTCTGATGACAATTACATGGACATTCAGTGTCTATAAAATACATTCCTTTAGGGAGTTTTTTCCTCATCTGATGGATAAGGAATATATATATATATATATATATATATATATATATATATACTGTATATATATACAGTATATATATATATATATATATATATATACTGTATATATATATACACACATATATATACAGTATATATGTGTATATATACTGTATATATACACATATATATACTGTATATATATATACTGTATATATATATACACATATATATATATACAGTATATATACACATATATATACTGTATATATATATACTGTATATATATATACACACATATATATATATATATATATATATATTCCTTATCCATCAGATGAGGAAAAAACTCCCTAAAAAGAAACTTTAACAGGGGAAAATATTATATATAGACACACTGAATGTCCATGTAATTGTCATTTTTATATATGTATTTATATATGTGAATATATTAAACAGAAAATCTGGACAGGTTAGTCTGTTGCAGGAGAGCTGATGGATCATGTGATCACATACAACAGGCAGCTGTCTGTTTACATACAAACACAAGCAGTCAGAAGGAGAGAGACATGCAGACGTCGTCTCCGCTCAGTCGTGATGAATACATATATACATATACATATACATATACATATATATATATATGTATATATAGTTCCTGTAACGTTTTAGATCACAGTGAGACGCTTTTTAACTATTTATATTCAGGAAACGTGTCCTCTTGCCTGCAAAAAGCCAAAATAAAAAAACCAGATTCAATTCCGGCGACAAACAACAAAATAAATCAACGTCGCACAATTTTGACAAAGTCTACTCGGCAGCAGAAATGTGTCTCCACTCATGTTGGAATAATCTTCTGCAGCTCGTCTGCCTCTCTGCTCAGATTGACCCGTGTTTTCTGTGATTGGCCTCTTCACGCCTACAGCAGAGCTCCGTGCTCCACCTCCGCCCACGCCGCCGTCTCCACGCCACCGGACAAACATGCTATTTCCCAAATCACAAATCCATTTGCAACTTCGTGCAAACACTTCCCACACAGACAAAAAAAAAGTATTAAGGGCTCGACCAGAGCAAACTGTTCATTTTCTTTCTCTCTCCAACGAGTGACCCGGCAATCAACCCTGAAGGAGAAAAGTAGACGCTCTAGTTTTCAGGTTCTTCAGCAGTCAGCAGACACTTCCTGTCCAGCACGCCGCAGCGTCGCAGTGTGCATTGTTAAAGTGTTATTGCTTTGTAAGATCATTGCATTGCTTCATTATTAAGGAGTAAGGAGGTGCACCACCATATAAGGAGGTGCACCACCATGTAAGGAGGTGCACCACCATATAAGGAGGTGCACCACCATGTAAGGAGGTGCACCACCATATAAGGAGGTGCACCACCATATAAGGAGGTGCACCACCATATAAGGAGGTGCACCACCATGTAAGGACGTGTACCGCGCATGCAGAAATATTCTTTTTAAATGTTTATATTTAGCTCCTTTACGACAAAACCACAAGGTGGCGCTGTTCTAGTGACTCTCCAATCACACGGAAAGATTAAAAAAAAAAATGTGTTGCTCACGTCTCCACCGCTGTCTTTCAGGCCCAGGATGTTGGGGTGGTGAGACAGCTGCACCACAGCGTCCAGCGGAAGCTCCAGCCCCGTGTTGGCCGGCACGCTGTACAGGACCACCGGCACCGGGCTGCAGTCCGCCACCTGCAGGGGAGACCGCGTTACTGCATCAGTCATCATTTAATCCTTTTAAATCAGGTGTGTCAAACTGATCCAGTAAAGGGCCGCTGTGGCTGCAGGTTTTCATTCCAACCAAGCAAGAACACACCTGATCCAACCAATCAAGGTGTGATGGCCAATCAGGTCGGTGAATAAGTCGAGTCAGGTGTGTTCTTGCTTGGTTGGAATGAAAACCTGCAGCCACAGCGGCCCTTTACTGGATCAGTTTGACACACCTGATTTAAATGAACCGAGTTCACTGCAATGGACATTGAAGACTAGCGACCTGTCAATCAGCAAGTAAGCCCCGCCCCCTAAAGCATCCCCTGCTTTCTGGTCTGCTGGACTCTAAATGGACCATAATGTACTAAATGAACATCATGCTGGATTGAAGAAGACTTGAAACTAGAGATTGAGACCATAAACTCATGTTTACAATGTTTACTGAGATAATACATCAAGAGAGAAGTAGGACCATTTTCTCATAGACTTCTATACAACCAGAGAGGAGTCGCCCCCTGGTGGCCAGCAGAGAGAAGTAGGACCATTTTCTCATAGACTTCTATACAACCAGAGAGGAGTCGCCCCCTGGTGGCCAGCAGAGAGAAGTAGGACCATTTTCTCATAGACTTCTATACAACCAGAGAGGAGTCGCCCCCTGGTGGCCAGCAGAGAGAAGTAGGACCATTTTCTCATAGACTTCTATACAACCAGAGAGGAGTCGCCCCCTGGTGGCCAGCAGAGAGAAGTAGGACCATTTTCTCATAGACTTCTATACAACCAGAGAGGAGTCGCCCCCTGGTGGCCAGCAGAGAGGATGCATGTTTAAGGACCTTCATACTGTGTGTGAGAGTGTCAGCTGACCTTTGTGAAGTGCTGGATCAGGGCGCTGCTGTCCATCTTGCCCTTGTAGAAGCACGGCGTCACCACAAGGACCACGTCGGCTCCGGCCGCCGCCATCTTCTCCGTCAGCCTCACCGTCGCCCTCGTGGCTGAACGTGACGGAGGAGGAAACATCTTCACCAATCAGCTTTCATCCTTTCTCATTTTGCACTTGTTTAATCAACTTCTACAGAATCAGACAGACAGGCAGACAGACAGGCAGACAGACAGGCAGACAGACAGACAGACAGACAGACAGACAGACAGGCAGACAGACAGGCAGACAGACAGACAGGCAGGCAGACAGACAGACAGACAGACAGGCAGGCAGACAGACAGACAGACAGACAGACAGACAGACAGATAGACAGACAGACAGGCAGACAGGCAGGCAGACAGACAGACAGACAGACACCTACATTCACAGCCTGATCCGGCCATCAGCAGTTTCCCCGTCGGCAGAGATCTCCGGACCGTCTTCACCACCTCCACCCGCTCCTCCTCCGTCAGGAACGGGTACTCGCCGTTGGAGCCCTGAACCACCAGACCTGCAGCACAAAAACACCATTAGTGTACAAGTACACACAGTACATGATACGGCCGTATAGATGAGTAGTCATAGTACAGTAGATGAGAATTCATAGAGCCTGACTGATGTGATATTATAGTAAAAAAAAAGAAATAACTCACACAAATAAGGCTGTGAATCAACGTCTTCTTTTATTATAATAATAATAATAATATTTGAGGACCTGAAAAAGTGCTATATAAAACCCATGTATTATTATTAATTAGTATTAATAATATATGTTAATAAATAATAATGAACAAGAATAATATTAATAATTAGTATAATTAGTATTAATAATTATTATATTAATTAATAATACAATTATTGTTAATTTTATTATTATTCAACTTGATTTTATATTCTCTCTGCTGGTTAAACTATGTAATGACATCATTTCTGATCATATATATATATATATATATATTCATCATTTCTATGATATCACTGATACATCTGTGATATCAGCTAATATCTGCTGATTAATCAGTTTGTCTCTAATTAACAGTATTAGTGGTAAAAGCAACCGTTTTACAGACTTACAGACTATTAGTCGTTTCAGGTCTTTGCATATGACGAACTGGATTTGATGGATTTGTAAGATAAACAGTAAAATACATTTAAATTAAATACAAACGTTAAAAAATTATAACAAATATGTTCAATATATCTGACTGAATAATACTATTGATAAACTAATGTTAACAGCCACGCCATCAGTAATGGACTGCTGCTGTAAAACTCAATCACACCTGTAATATTCACAGACAACCGCCAGGGGGCGACAAACACCTGCAGGTCTGCAGGAGATTCTGCTTTCTTCTGCATGCTGGACTTCGCCCGGGTCCCTAAACCAACACGGACCCGGAGGGACTCAGCTGGTTTTGGTAGACGAGTAACGAGTCCGGGTTTTTCTGGAGTGATCCTGAATACTTAAAGTCTAACCACAGACATCTCGTGATCTCCACCTCGGACCCTCGAGACATGACGGACAAGTAAAACCCGTCTCACTGTGCACCACCCGGGTCCGTCCCCAGAGCCCCCTGTACCCCCGGGACGACCCCGGGACCCGCTCCAGACCCCAGCGGGCCTCCCCCAGAAACTGACCTCTGAACGGTATGGTGGCGTACTGGTGCAGGTTCCCCTCCAGTCTCTGGTAGTCCACGTCCTCCTCGGCGGTGAACGGGGTGGCGATGGGCGGGTAGATCCCGCTGAGGTCCAGCCTGGAAGCGGATCCGTGGCTCCGGGTCCGCGTCCACGCGGACAGGTGGGCTCCGGCGCGCAGGGGACGCAGACCTCTCCAAACCCGGGCGCAGAGCATCGTGACGCGGACAGAGTGACCGAGCTGCTCGCTGCCTGGTGTGTGTGTGTGTGTGTGTGTGTGTGTGTGTGTGTGTGTGTGTGTGTGTGTGCAGCTGTTGGACGAGGACAGTTAATCAATAACCCGCGTTACTAAATATTGACAGGATTTTGGGAAACTGCAAAACTTTGGAACTGAGTTTTTGTTGAAACACGTGGTTTCCTGCTGAGTTCACGGTGACTTCCGGTTTGTTTTTTTCACGCGACTTCAGCAAAGTGAGCCGACGCTCCGCCCAGCAGCAGTAAGGGCTCACCAACCAATATATATATATATATATATATATATATATATATATAAATATATATAGGATGAAGGATTTGGACACATGCTGGTTTGTCTTTGAAGTCGGGGACCTGAACCGAGGACCTGTATTCAGGTCCAGAGCAGACTCGGTCTGTGGGTGAGACGGTCCTCTCATAGACGTCACGCTGCTGCCCCCATGTGGACAATCTTTTAATTGCACAGACGTCGGGGGGCTGAACGTCTCATCTGCATGTTAAAGCTTCACTGTATCACCATGACAACATATAAACTACATAACCACGAGCTTGTTACTTTACTTTTTGAGGAGAATTATAGATTATTAATTTTCTTATTAATATAACGTGAGATTCAGTTAGTCTTACTTTATACAATGAGTACATTTCAGAGGCTGTACTTTACACTTATAAAGAAGTTGAATCAGTACTTCTACGTTTACATATTTGACACAAGTAGCCCACGTGTTCCTTTACTTTTACCATTCTTGTTGAACACAAGTACGTGTACTTTTATTATTGTCTTATATTATTATTATTTTATACCCATCAACTGAAGGGGTCTTCTTGATTAAAGTGACCTGGAGGAGGATGAACCTATAATAACTCATCTATTAGGGGTTATTACAACATATAAACTGTTATCATACATGTGGAAAAACGATCTATTGAATCTATTATTATTATTAGCCTATTATTATTATTATTATTATTATTATTATTATTATCTGAGTAATATAATGGCTTATAGTTAATGATAAATTAAATTAACCGGAATTCCGCGACTCAACTCAACAGATAAAACATGTAAACAGCAGTCTTTTTTTCTTGCCTTGCTCGAGGCTATTTTTGGAAAGTTACGTCATGGTACAGTGGAGCGCGCGACTCTCTCTCTCTCTCTCTCTCTCTCTCTCTCTCTCTCTCTCTCTCTCTCTCTCTCTCTCTCTCTCTCTCTCTCACACATCACAATTAGCGGAGGATTCTGGTCCCTCCTTTTTACCCCACATGGACCGGAACCACGCAGCGCCACGTGACCCCGCAGCTCCGGCTGAAGGAGCGTCTCACACCGCATCATGGCTGCGGAGGATGCGGCCGCGCGGTACCGACCCGGACCCCGGCTCTCCGGCCGCGGGGCCCCGCTCCTCTCCCCTCCTCCCCACCGCCGCCTGCTGCTGCTCTCCCTGGCCGCCTGCGCGCTGCTCCCCGCCCCGGCGCGCGGCTTGCTCGGCTTCCGGCCGGAGGAGACCGACGCGGAGCTGTCCGTGGCGGACGGGGTGCTGAAAGCCACCGAGGGGACCCGCTTCATGCTGCGGGTTTATTACTCCACCTCCCCGCAAAGGCTCAACCGCACCGCGGCGACGCGCGCCAACAACGCCGCGCCCTGGATCGCCTTCATCGAGGAGCCGAGTCCCGGCAGAGAGGGGCAGGTCCACCCGAAGCGGAACATGTGCATGGACAAGACCGCCAGGACGTCGGACATCGAGGTCCTGGGCTCCTTCAAGTCCGCGTCCAGTCAGAACTCGGTGCTGGTGGAGCTGCTGGCCAAAGACCTGCGGAGGGGCGAGAAGATCAAGTACTACTCCATGTGCGCCTTCGACGGCTCCAAGTGGGAGCACTACCGGACCCGGGACTTCTGGGTGGCCGTGGCGGAGCGCTCGGCCGCCCCGGAGCTCTGGCTGCAGGTGCTGGTGTCCGTCCTGCTGCTCGGGCTCTCGGCGCTGTTCAGCGGGCTGAACCTGAGCCTGCTGGCGCTGGACCCGGTGGAGCTGCAGGTCCTCCAGAACAGCGGCACCGTGAAGGAGCAGAACTACGCGCGGAGGATCGAGTCGGTGCGTCGCCACGGCAACTACGTGCTCTGCACGCTGCTGCTGGGCACCGCGATCATCAACGCCTCGCTGGCGGTCTGGATGTGCCAGATCCTGGGCATGACCTGGCTCTCCACGGCCATCTGCGCCTTCGGCATCTTCTTCATCGGGGAGATCCTCCCGCACTCGGTGGCGTCGCGTCACGGCCTGGCCATCGCCTCTAAGACCATCTGGGTGACGCGGCTGCTGATGGTGCTCTCCTTCCCGGTGTCGTACCCCATCAGCAAGCTGCTGGACCTCATCCTGAACCAGGAGATCTCCAACTTCTACACGCGGGAGAAGCTCCTGGAGATGCTGCGCGTCACGGACCCGTACCACGACCTGGTCAAGGAGGAGCTGAACATCATCCAGGGCGCGCTGGAGCTGCGCACCAAGACCGTGGAGGACGTCCTGACGCCGCTGACGGACTGCTTCATGCTGGCCTCGGACGTGGTCCTGGACTTCAACACCATGTCGGACATGATGCAGAGCGGGTACACGCGCATACCCGTGTTCGAGAACGAGCGCTCCAACATCGTGGACATCCTGTTCGTCAAGGACCTGGCGTTCGTGGACCCGGACGACTGCACCCCGCTGAAGACCATCACCCAGTTCTACAAGCACCCGCTGCACTGCGTCTTCAACGACACCAAGCTGGACGCCATGCTGGAGGAGTTCAAGAAAGGTGAGGGGCGTGCGTGTGCGCGTGCGTGTGCGTGTGCGCGCGCGTTTCATACAGAATTAGAAGTCAGAGGAAAACTAATAGAATTGCTAGTGTGTGTATATATATATATATATATATATATATATATATATATACTATTTATATATATATATATTAAACATGAATTATATATAGAAATCATATCATATATGATTATTATTTAATAGGTTTTGCTTGATTATATAGTGAGTATATGTTCAGCCTGGTAACAGATAAGTCGCTGGTTCGATTCCCTTGAGCAGCGTTGTTTAACCTCCATCTACAGTCTGACCCCCAGTCTGCAGAGCTGTTCTGGAGTCAGCTGCTTTATTGACGAGTATAAAAAGGGTGGGGTCCTCACCGGCCAATCACAGGCCTCGCTGCCTCCCTGCAGAGTCAGCGTTCTCTGTTGGGTTTGTGGTGAGACAGGGAGGGAAAGAGAGAGAGACAGGCAGGTAAAGAGAGACAGGGAGGGAAAGAGAGAGACAGGCAGGTAAAGAGAGACAGGGAGGGAAAGAGAGAGACAGGCAGGTAAAGAGAGACAGGGAGGGAAAGAGAGAGAGAGACAGGGAGGTAAAGAGAGAGACAGGCTGGAGGATAACAAACCGGTCACACTGCGGCAGGAAAACGTTCCCTTCCTTTCAACGGGACTCTTGCAGCAGTGGATGCTGCCCCAGAGAAGTCTGGGTAAAAAACACAGCTGAGCAGCATGTTAACGTGACTCCGGTCCAGATGAGCTAATATTTCCCGTTGTTTGGATTTGCATTGTTTAGAATTATAATAAGACGTTAAAGTGAATACATATCAGGTTAAATCGACCTCCGTGACCTCCGTGACCTCCGTGACCTCCGCTGGTCTCCTCAGCCGAGGCTGGAGACTCATCTGACCCGCTTCTACTCAGGAACACATCCAACCTCACACTGCATTATGGGTGATGTAGTTTAAAGAGCGAGATCATTTTAAAGGGAGGGAGTGAGGGGAGCAAACACACGACATCTTGGGTCAGGGGTCAGGGGTTAGACCTCTGATGCCGTCGGTACGTCAGGTATTTCTCCCCATTTAAAAAGACACTGAGGTGTAGGGGAGACTGCCGGTCTGGTGAGACCACAGAGTGATCCCTCTGCCGGTCTGGTGAGACCACAGAGGGATCCCTCCGGCCCAGAAAAAATGCCCAAGTGACACATTTCCAGCTCTGAACGGCGGCGGTGTGCCGGCATGGCGAGCCTCGGCAGTGCCAAGGAAGGGGAAAGCTTTGTTGGATGGACGGGGAGCTAAATGGGGTCAGGACCAGAGTCTGGACCCTCAGCCAGGGACCTCGAACCTGGACCACGTTTGTGTTTCAACAACGAGAAACAGCTTCACGATCCAGATTAGAAGAGTTTAAATGTAGCGAAACCGCAAATATGCTTCCAGATTGAACCAGATTTTCTAAATATCAACAAAAGAAGACGACGCCTATGAAGGCGTATCGGGGTCACCGTAGGAAAAAAGAAACGGAGCCGAGAGAGGGGGGCAAGATTCAGAGAAAAAACGGGCAAATTTGCCACTTTATAAAAATAAATAGCTGACATAAACAAGTTGCTTGATTCTGCTAACACTGGATGTTTGCCGTTGCTATGACAACAATGAAAGTTAGCATCTTAGCCCAAGCGCACCATAAGATGATGGTTTGGCCTCATATAAATAAAACCAACAATAAGCATCAACATCATCACCCTAAGGACCTTAACGAGGCGTTGTCACACGTTGGGATGGATTCATTAGAAACAAATTCATGGGACGTTAGCTAGCATAAATGTTAGCATCGTAATAAACTCGCAAATTTGCCACTTTTTTGTCTGAATATTGCCCCCTCTCTCGGCTCTGTTTTTTCTTTCTTTCTTTTTCTTGTCGTAAGGACGGTGGGACTTGATTTAACGGTGGTTGATACTAAACTATCAGACAACTGTGTCGGCTCATATTCTGTAACCAGTGTAGCATTAAAGCATGCTGGAATCAACAAGCTAGCCAGCTAACTAGCAGAGCTAGCTCACTCACTAACTCCACCATGCGTCAATGCTACACTGCTCCCCTTTGACTGACCCCACCCAGAGCCGTTTCTTGCTATAAGCGCCCACGTTTTTTTGTTTTTTTTACATGCATCTGTTGCATTTATTGACACAAAGGTGCCTCATTGTTTCTACCTTCATTATCATTTCCTGTAGTTTAATTCGCTCGGATCAACTTGTTTTATTTGAGTTTGAGAGGTTTTCACAAATATACGCTGTTTTCCTCTTAAAGTAGAACAGATTGATGATCTCCACGGACCATCGTCGTTAGGGCATAGGGCCCCTCAAAATGCAAGAACCCCCCACCTCTTACTTTCCCCACCCAACTCGGGTTTGACTCGTCCTCCAGGCGGGTGGAGCATGAAACATTCAGCGTGCTGCATCTTTCAGTGCGTCTCCATCTGTTCTTTCCATCCGTGTCACTAGTGTTTCAGCTCTCATCCTGCACACACAAGGAAAGGGTCATTTATAGTGTTTGAGTTTACGAACCAGCATCCATTCAGTAACCTTTAAAAATGTTAAAATCTCTGCAACAACGCCTTGTTGAAGTGGATTTACCGAGTCCAGCAGAGTCCTGAAGGACCGGCACAAAGGATCCACTTCTTCAACGGGACTTGTCGCTCGTTGCCTCAGAGTTCGGTTGTAACGTTGGTGGGTTTTCATCCAACGTCCAGCAGCAAAAATGAGCTGCAGTCAGTGGAGCTGCCAACGCAGGAGGAACGTCAACTCAGTTCAGTTTACGAGCACGGTGGAATTAGCTAGCTAGCCAACTAGCGGATTGCTAATTCCACCATGCGCTAATGCTAAACTGGTAACAGATATGCCAGGGTCCCCAGAGTCCGGCTACTGGGGCCCCTGAGTCCGGCTACTGGGACACTTAAATAGACCTGAGCCATCATTAATGTTATTGATCACACCTGAGCTGTTTCAGTAAAGCTTCAACTGTCCACCGAGAATGTTTCAATCCCGACATCCGCTGACTAAAACGATGGAGGCTCATCTACGTTTGACTCTTTCATGTTGCAGCGACACTTTGAAGCCGTTTAAAGGCTTAAAAACTGAAGATGATCAGAGGAAGAGATAGTGAAAGTAGAAAGACGTGAGAGGAGGAAACACCAGGCGTGATTCATAAAAACGCAGCATCGAGAGGAAGAAGAAGTGTTTGAACGCTGACCTAGTTAGCTGAATGCAGCTCGGTCAGGACTGTGTGCTGTTGGGAGTCAGTGTGTACATTGATGTGTGTGTGTGTGTGTGTGTGTGTGTGTGTGTGTGTGTGTGGTAGTATTTGGCAGGCAGAGAGTGTAGAAGCAGAGAAACTCAGTGAGGAAGTTGATTTCAAGCCAGATTGTTGAGGATTCTCTCTGATTTCTGTAAATTTACTTTATATACTATATGACTGGATATCTATTAGATATTTTATATAAGCCTACTATATTTCTGCATAAACTTCTATATACTATATTTCTGTGTATGTATATTTCTATATATTATATTTCTGCATACATATACTTATATGTATTGTATTTCTGTGTATATATACTATGCGGAGGCTCGTTAGCTGTTGAGGCTTTTCGACCAGCATCCTTTGGGTTATTAATTACTCTGGTTGTCATGGAAACGCCCAGAGATTTTACCTGCAGAAACAAACAGCAGAGTTGTGCCGTGAATCCATGTGATGGATCGTGTTTGTGTTTCTGTTGCGCCCACTTCCTCCTCCGCTCGGCGGGCATCGAACCCCGGGCTCCCACACAGTGTGACTCACGCGTGTGACTCGCTCACATCTAATCCCAAGTATAAAGTCTAACCAACGGCATCCTGGGAACGCAGCTAGTTCACAAGACAAAAACGCTGACTCATCATCCACTAATCCTGGTTTCCCTCCAGGGAAGTCCCACCTCGCCATCGTGCAGCGGGTGAACAACGAGGGCGAGGGCGACCCGTTCTACGAGGTGATGGGCATCGTCACCCTGGAGGACGTCATCGAGGAGATCATCAAGTCGGAGATCCTCGACGAGACAGACCTCTACAGTACGTATGCTTCTTTGGAGGCGTCTGGGAGTTTAGACGCCGTAATGACCTCATCCTGTGTGTCTCTGTCTATCAGCTGATAACCGGACGAAGCGCCGCGTTTCTCACCACGAGAGGAAGCAGCAGGACTTCTCCATCTTCAAGCTGTCGGAGAACGAGATGAGAGTGAACATTTCCCCTCAGCTGCTCCTGGCCACGCACCGCTTCCTGTCCACAGGTACGCGCCGCTTACCGTCCACAGGTAGCACTTCCTGTCCACAGGTACGCGCCGCTTACCGTCCACAGGTAGCACTTCCTGTCCACAGGTACACCCCGCTTCCTGTCCACAGGTACGCGCCGCTTACCGTCCACAGGTACGCGCCGCTTCCTGTCCACAGGTACGCGCCGCTTCCTGTCCACAGGTACGCGCCGCTTCCTGTCCACAGGTATGCCCCGCTTCCTGTCCACAGGTATGCCCCGCTTACCGTCCACAGGTATGCCCCGCTTCCTGTCCACAGGTACGCGCCGCTTCCTGTCCACAGGTACGCCCCGCTTCCTGTCCACAGGTATGCCCCGCTTCCTGTCCACAGGTACGCCCCGCTTCCTGTCCACAGGTACGACGTCACATTCTTTCATAAACAGTTAAAAGTTCCACACTGGAACTTTAACTGAACTCTCTTCTTCCTCTCCCTCTCCTCCTCTATTCCTCTCCCTTTCCTCCTCCTGCTCCTCCTGCTCCTCCTCCTCCCTCCATCAGAGGTGGAGCCCTTCAAACCGGCTCACATCTCAGAGAAGATCCTGTTGCGTCTCCTCAAACACCCCAGCGTCGTCCAGGAGCTCAAGTTTGACGAGAAGAACAAGCGAGCGCCGCAGCACTTCCTGTTCCAGCGCAACAAACCAGCGGACCACTTCATCCTGGTCCTGCAGGTACCAATAGCATACACACCACCACCACCACCACCACCACCACAACAACAACAACAACCAAACGTGGCGTTTGTGTGTTTCTTCAGGGTCGAGTTGAGGTGGAGTTCGGCAAGGAGTCGCTGAAGTTTGAGAACGGAGCTTTTTCTTACTTTGGGGTTCCTTCTATCATGCCCACAGGTACAAATACACACTCCTCATCATCATCATCACCATCACCATCCCCCTTAAGACCTTAACGAGGCGCCACACGTTAATTCCGCAACTTTATAAAGTCGCAAATTTGCGATATCCGGTATTATTTTAAATCCGGCTCTTTTCTTCACGTCTCTACCGCGATAGAGAGCTAGACAGCTTCTTCAAGTCACTCGGGATGATATTTGCGATGACTCGGCCCGCCTCACATCAACAAAGGGGCAAAGACTGATGATTTCTAAAAGGTGTGTTTTCCTCCTGCAGTCCAAAGATCCCCCTCTCGCAGCAGTGGGTTGGACCGCTCCGAGCCCATGCTCTACGGAGGGAGCACCAACCAACTGAACGGAGGGGGGAACGTCTACCTGCCGGACTACTCCGTCAGACAGCTCACACATCTGCAGATCATCAAGGTGATTTAACCTTACTGATCTGGATCCATGTGGATTCTGGTGTAAAGCTGCTAACAAAGTTAGCTTCATAATTCAAGGTCATTTACATTTAAGTGTTAAAGTCATCTTAGTAGCTAACTAGCATTGGTAGCATGGTAGAGACCTGTCAATCAGCAGGTAAGCCCCGCCCCCTAAAGCATCCCCTGCTTTCTGGTCTGGTGGACTCTAAATGGACCATAATGTACTAAATGAACATCATGCTGGATTGAAGAAGACTTGAAACTAGAGATTGAGACCATAAACTCATGTTTACGATGTTTACTGAGATAATACATCAAGAGAGAAGTAGGACCATTTTCTCATAGACTTCTATACAACCAGAGAGGAGTCGCCCCCTGGTGGCCAGCAGAGAGAAGTAGGACCATTTTCTCATAGACTTCTATACAACCAGAGAGGAGTCGCCCCCTGGTGGCCAGCAGAGAGAAGTAGGACCATTTTCTCATAGACTTCTATACAACCAGAGAGGAGTCGCCCCCTGGTGGCCAGCAGAGAGAAGTAGGACCATTTTCTCATAGACTTCTATACAACCAGAGAGGAGTCGCCCCCTGGTGGCCAGCAGAGAGAAGTAGGACCATTTTCTCATAGACTTCTATACAACCAGAGAGGAGTCGCCCCCTGGTGGCCAGCAGAGAGAAGTAGGACCATTTTCTCATAGACTTCTATACAACCAGAGAGGAGTCGCCCCCTGGTGGCCAGCAGAGAGAAGTAGGACCATTTCTCATAGACTTCTATACAACCAGAGAGCAGTCGCCCCCTGGTGGCCAGCAGGGAGGTTGGAGCTTTAAGGCACTTCAGCATTGGCTTCACTTCTCAGAATCGAAGCTTGCAGCCTAGTTGGTGCTGACCGAACAAAGTACTTGGATTTTGATATAAAAGTTTAAAAAGTAAATATGACTGGAGATGTGATCTAAAAGTTTTTTTTTTTATTTCATCTTAACTTTTAACAGTTTAACAGTATAACGTGTTGTGCATATTCTTAATTACCCATAATACTCTGTTCGGTGTGCCAGATCACCCGAAGCCACTACCAGAACGCTGTGACAGCCACCCGCATGGACAGCTCTCCTCAGACGCCCGATGCTGACGCCCGTCTGGCGGAAGGCAACGCCCCGACACCGGAGCCCGCGGACCCCGGCGCCACGCTGATGCCCCCAGAGCACCACACCAGCACCCTCATGCCCCCCCCAAGGGAGACCGGCCGGCCCAGCTCCGCCCGGACCCGAGGACAGCAGGCCAGCGTCCCCCACAGCACCTCGCTGCTCAACGAGAAGAACTGCATCGTCCGTAAGTACCCCCGCGCCACACGGACAGGAAGTGACCACACTGTACTCAACCAAAAAATAACTCGTACAAACTGCAAAGAGATCTATTCACATTTTTTTAAATAAATGTTTTTAAATTCAGAGAAATAACTGAAAATGAATAAGAATGAGACCGGAAGTCTGTTACTGGATCAGGACAAGAAGCAGTTTGGTTGACAGGTTGGTCGGAGAGCTGCGAGTGTTGCATTGTGGGGGAAGAACTAAAGAGCTGATTCGTCGTGTTATTAAATTAATTACTTTAGACATATTTCATTCAGTTGCAGATTAAATATTATTATTATACAAGTTGGATTCCCGTGTAGGACTGTAACTCGATGCAGAGGCTCACGTCTGTGTAATTCTGCTGAGTCGGTAATCTGTCTTTGAACACACCGCTGGGAGGCAGAACATAAACATGAATATTGATGCTGCGTTCAGAGTGCTGCATGAAGCGATCGTGTTAACATCGATTATCAGGATCGTCTTTTAACTTGATGCTGAGCTGAACGTGTTAAAAGAATAATAAAACATGACTTCAGCAGTCAAATAAATATTATTATACCACCATTTCGGTGGTATAATAATATTTAATATTTATGGTTAGTGAAATAAAGAAAACATTTAAGTTGTATGTACATGTAATGCTATTTTTCCCGCAACAGCAATATACAATAATAAAATCTATGAATGTTACTTATATTGAACAAATTATTATTTATTATTATATTATTTTAAATTTGATGTTTTTGATGGATGAATGTGTTTAAGATTTAAGATTACACTCTTTTGGTGGGTTTGATGGGTTTTGATTGGATGAAGCCGTCACATGTTGGTTGACGTGTTTGTCCGCTGCAGGCAGCAAGTCCGACGGCCAGAAGAGTCCCAGCGACTCGGTGTTCCTGAGGATGGACGAGATCCCTCACATCAGGGAGGACCGAGCCGAGACCGACACACACACTGGTACGACGCTCTACTGGGAACCAGTAAGCCGTCTGATTGGTCGGAGGGATGTGTCACATGATTACAAAGAAATGGCAGCATCACTTTCTGAATCAGGCACATTATTTTTTTCTTTTTTAGTTCATTAAAATCTTGAGCAGGCAGAAACCTCCAGTTCTGAGAAGTGAAGCCAACACTGAAATGTCTTAAACTGTCATTCTCCCTGCTGGCCACCAGGGGGCGACTCCTCTCTGGTTGTATAGAAGTCTATGAGAAAATGGTCCTACTTCTCTCTGCTGGCCACCAGGGGGCGACTCCTCTCTGGTTGTATAGAAGTCTATGAGAAAATGGTCCTACTTCTCTCTTAATGTATTATCTCAGTAAACATTGTAAACATGAGTTTATGGTCTCAATCGCTAGTTTCAGGTCCATTTAGAGTCCACCAGACCAGAAAGCAGGGGATGCTTTTGGGGGTGGGGCTTACCTGCTGATTGACAGGTCGCTACCAATGCTAATTAGCAACTAAGATGACTTTTAACACTTAGCTGGAAAGTTAATCTTGAATCATGAAGCTAAATTTGTTAGCAGCTTCACACCAGAATCCACATGGATCCAGATCCAGTAAGTGTGCTGCTTGGATCAGATCCGCCTGTCACTCCTCCATAGTCTAAATATGGTCACTTCCTTCAAGATGGTGACTGCCAAAATGCTGAACTAGAAGCTTCAAAACCGTAGTCCACAAACCACCGGATGGCGTCACCATGACGACGTCCACTTCTGGTTAAGAGCAGCTTAAAAGTTTCACCAGTTAACGTCTTTTGTGAGTCATCCCTCCGACAGACCGGAGCTGTGCATCATGGGGGGTCACAACCGTCTCTCTCTCTCCCTCAGACATGGCCTCCGTTCCCATAGAAACGGACACGTCTCCTTTCATCAGCAGCGTTTCCCTGAGCGGCTCAGAGGACACACTTGGCAAGAAACTCCTGCTGAAACTCAGTGAGACACACACACACACACACACACACACACACACACACACACACACACACACACACACACACACACACACACACACACACACACACACACACACACACACACACACACACACACACACACAGCTCATTCACCGGCCTCCTCTGTGGCTCCGCCCCCTTCTGTAGTGCCCTCGCTCTCTTCCAATTAACATGCAAAACTCAATGCTTCAGCTCACAATCCCCCCCCCCCCCCCCCCCCAACCCGCCTCCTACACAAACGTACATTAGCGATGTGGACTTGCCTGCTTGGTATTCTCCTGGAGTTTCTTAAACGGCTTTTTGTCCACAGATGCAGAAGCTTACAAGCCATAAACGTGATAAATAAGAAAATACAAAAATTAAAATTAAAAACGGAGCCGAGAGAGGGAGGCAATATTCAGAGAACCTCCGGAAAGTGAAGCCAAGGCTTAAGTGCCTTAAAGCTGCATTCTCTCTGCTGGCCACCAGGGGGCGACTCCTCTCTGGTTGTATAGAAGTCTATGAGAAAATGGTCCTACTTCTCTCTGCTGGCCACCAGGGGGCGACTCCTCTCTGGTTGTATAGAAGTCTATGAGAAAATGGTCCTACTTCTCTCTGCTGGCCACCAGGGGGCGACTCCTCTCTGGTTGTATAGAAGTCTATGAGAAAGTCTTTAGATTCAAGTCTTCTTCAATCCAGCATGATGTTCATTTAGTACATTATGGTTGTGTCTTTGTTGTTTTTGTTGAAACGGAGTTCATAAATTAACGGATAGCGTGTGTCGTCTCCTCAGGTCACAAGAAGAGGAAAAAGTCCCGCGAAGGAGAAAAGACACCGGAGGACATTTCGGAGCAGCCGCTGGTGAAAAGCTAAGCGTAGCATCTCTGAACGCACCGTCGTTGGATTGCAGCTATCAGAGTTTTATCTGAAAATGTTCGTAACGTGGACTTGTCACTGGGGAATCTAAGACGGTTTTTTCGCAGCTCTGGCAGTTTTGCATTAAAAACTTCAGCTTCTCACCTTCACGTGTTTTTCCACGCCAACGCTTGTGTATAAAAGGAATGACTGTGAATGAAAAATGAATAGTTTTTATACTTAAATGAGAGAATAACGATGCACAGGAAACGGATGGAAGACGCCAAAGATGCTGTTTTTCTTCACATGGATGCAAACGGAAGGAAAGTGGCAACGTTGTGTTGAGGCTTTTATTTTGAAAGGTTTGTTTGATTGTTTGTTGTCTTGGTAATTAGATTTGAATTAGAACAAACAACAAATATGATTATTTTTGTCTGTTATTAATGTGTGAACTCTCTGTGTGGTTTTTGGGTTCGGGCCTCTTAATCACGAATGGAAGTCTTAAAGCGACAGCGTGCAATGACTTTTTCAGACATCCATGTAACTTTGCGTTAAAAAAAACTGAAACAAAAAAATACTCACTAATGTACTAACTATGGTACTCACCGACTTGAACAGAAGTCTCCTGGGTGAAAGTCCTGTACCACCCAGACCTCCTCCCTACGTGGGCCTCCGCAGACTCTGGAAACTCATATATGAGACGAAATGAAGGGCAATTGAAAGTCATCAGATCATTTTCTCCTCTCCTTTATTTTCCTTTAAAAGATGTCCATCCATCATCAACCGCTTATCTTGTATTCAGGGTCGCTGTAGAGACAGACGGGTAACCAGTCTATCACAGCGAGACATGTAGAGACAGACAGGTAACCAGTCTATCACAGGGAGACATGTAGAGACAGACAGGTAACCAGTCTATCACAGGGAGACATGTAGAGACAGACAGGTAACCAGTCTATCACAGGGAGACATGTAGAGACAGACGGGTAACCAGTCTATCACAGGGCTGACATGTAGAGACAGACAGGTAACCAGTCTATCACAGGGCTGACATGTAGAGACAGACAGGTAACCAGTCTATCACAGGGAGACATGTAGAGACAGACAGGTAACCAGTCTATCACAGGGAGACATGTAGAGACAGACAGGTAACCAGTCTATCACAGGGAGACATGTAGAGACAGACAGGTAACCAGTCTATCACAGGGAGACATGTAGAGACAGACAGGTAACCAGTCTATCACAGGGAGACATGTAGAGACAGACAGGTAACCAGTCTATCACAGGGAGACATGTAGAGACAGACAGGTAAGCAGTCTATCACAGGGAGACATGTAGAGACAGACAGGTAACCAGTCTATCACAGCGAGACATGTAGAGACAGACAGGTAACCAGTCTATCACAGGGAGACATGTAGAGACAGACAGGTAACCAGACTATCACAGCGAGACATGTAGAGACAGACAGGTAACCAGTCTATCACAGGGAGACATGTAGAGACAGACAGGTCACCAGTCTATCACAGGGAGACATGTAGAGACAGACAGGTCACCAGTCTATCACAGGGCTGACATGTAGAGAGACAGGTAACCAGTCTATCACAGGGCTGACATGTAGAGACAGACAGGTCACCAGTCTATCACAGGGAGACATGTAGAGACAGACAGGTAACCAGTCTATCACAGGGAGACATGTAGAGACAGACAGGTAACCAGTCTATCACAGGGAGACATGTAGAGACAGACAGGTAACCAGTCTATCACAGGGAGACATGTAGAGACAGACAGGTAACCAGTCTATCACAGGGAGACATGTAGAGACAGACAGGTAACCAGTCTATCACAGGGAGACATGTAGAGACAGACAGGTAACCAGTCTATCACAGGGAGACATGTAGAGACAGACAGGTAACCAGTCTATCACAGGGAGACATGAAGGGACAGACAGGTAACCAGTCTATCACAGGGAGACATGTAGAGACAGACAGGTAACCAGTCTATCACAGGGACGACATGTAGAGACAGACAGGTAACCAGTCTATCACAGGGAGACATGTAGAGACAGACAGGTAACCAGTCTATCACAGGGAGACATGTAGAGACAGACAGGTAACCAGTCTATCACAGGGAGACATGTAGAGACAGACAGGTAACCAGTCTCTCATAGGGAGACATGTAGAGACAGACAGGTAACCAGTCTATCACAGGGAGACATGTAGAGACAGACAGGTAACCAGTCTATCACAGGGCCGACATGTAGAGACAGACAGGTAACCAGTCTATCACACGGCTGACATGTAGAGACAGACAGGTAACCAGTCTATCACAGGGAGACATGTAGAGACAGACAGGTAACCAGTCTATCACAGGGAGACATGTAGAGACAGACAGGTAACCAGTCTATCACTGGGCTGACATGTAGAGACAGACAGGTAACCAGTCTATCACAGGGAGACATGTAGAGACAGACAGGTAACCAGTCTATCACTGGGCTGACATGTAGAGACAGACAGGTAACCAGTCTATCACAGGGAGACATGTAGAGACAGACAGGTAACCAGTCTATCACAGGGAGACATGTAGAGACAGACAGGTAACCAGTCTATCACAGGGAGACATGTAGAGACAGACAGGTAACCAGTCTATCACAGGGAGACATGTAGAGACAGACAGGTAACCAGTCTATCACAGGGCCGACATGTAGAGACAGACAGGTAACCAGTCTATCACAGGGAGACATGTAGAGACAGACAGGTAACCAGTCTATCACAGGGCCGACATGTAGAGACAGACAGGTAACCAGTCTATCACTGGGAGACATGTAGAGACAGACAGGTAACCAGTTTATCACAGGGATACATGTAGAGACAGACAGGTAACCAGTCTATCACAGGGAGACATGTAGAGACAGACAGGTAACCAGTCTATCACAGGGAGACATGTAGAGACAGACAGGTAACCAGTCTATCGCAGGGAGACATGTAGAGACAGACAGGTAACCAGTCTATCACAGGGCCGACATGTAGAGACAGACAGGTAACCAGTCTATCACAGGGCTGACATGTAGAGACAGACAGGTAACCAGTCTATCACAGGGCTGACATGTAGAGACAGACAGGTAACCAGTCTATCACAGGGAGACATGTAGAGACAGACAGGTAACCAGTCTATCACAGGGAGACATGTAGAGACAGACAGGTAACCAGTCTATCACAGGGCTGACATGTAGAGACAGACAGGTAACCAGTCTATCACAGGGCTGACATGTAGAGACAGACAGGTAACCAGTCTATCACAGGGAGACATGTAGAGACAGACAGGTAACCAGTCTATCACAGGGAGACATGTAGAGACAGACTGGTAACCAGTCTATCACAGGGCGACATGTAGAGACAGACAGGTAACCAGTCTATCACAGGGAGACATGTAGAGACAGACAGGTCTTTGGACTGTGGGAGGAACCCGGAGAGAACCCACGCTGACACGGGGAGAACATACAAACTCTGCACAGAAGGAACCCGACCCGGGGATCGAACCTTTAAAAGATATATATCATGATTATATTTGGACCAGACTCAGACTTGGATAGAGAAGATATAGATTTGTATTTCACCGTTTGTGACGGCTGAGCCTCTTTAAATAATAATCAGGAGCTGACCCTCTTTTCAGATCCATTTCAATTATAAATGAACCTCTGACTCGTTCTTTATCAGAGCTTCTGCTGAACGTCTGGATCTCCATCATGGTAGAGACGGGGGAAATAGAGCCGCATTCAAAACATACAGGGAAAATAATCACTAAAAAGTCTGTGACGCAAAATAAAAGGTTTCCCAACAAAATGTTCGTGAAGCCAGTATGTTTTAGTTTTAGGAGTTTAAAGCAGATTTTGATGATTATTCAATTAAATTGTATTTATAGCATCATATGACAAAAAATGTCATCTCAGGACACTTTCCACAGAGAGCAGGACTAGAACAGGATCAGGATCTTCCCAACATCACCGGGAGAAAAGCGTTACAGCGCCACATAGTGGAGAGAAAAAAACGGACTTTAGGCAGAAATCAGACAGATGGTGAACAGGGTGTGGCTCCGAGTTTACGGATCAGATTTGTGGCACTGCAGTATGATGATGGAGGAGGAGGAAGGAGAGGAGGAGGGAGAGGAGGAGGAGGGACAGGAGGAGGAGGAGGGAGAGGAGGAGGAGGGAGAGGAGGAGGAGGGAGACAGGGAAGAATGGGAGTCTCAGGTATGAGCTATACAGAAGCTGCTTTTGACAAAATAATCAATCAAAACAATTAAGATTTCATTCTGATCGAATCTGCTGCATGGCTTTTATTTTGGCGGGTCGCCTGCTTTGAAGAAGAACATTGTGTTTCTTTGGAGGGTTTTTTCTTCTCGACATGTCGGGATAGTTTTTGTTGCATCTCACAGAGAGGAGGAGGCATTTCGTCACGTTCAAAGATCATAAAGATAAATCATCCCGGTGGAACCGGGGAGGATGTTTCCAGGCTCTGCTCATTGGCTGGAACGGGCAGAGGGGGGAGGGGGGGGGGGGGGGGGGGGAGCATCCCTCCTGGGTGTGATACATCAAACCTGCTGAGTCACTTTGCTGCATTGGAGCACCGAGCTCGGCCAATCAGCATCCTCCTCCGAGGTCAAAGACGACAAGCGATTCTTGCTGCAGGACCTCGTCGATTCGTTTTCCTGCAGCAGATCCATCCGATGATCCCAGATCAGTTCTGATCTTTCACCAACTTCTGCTCCGATGATCTGACAAACATCTCCGATTGGTGCCGAGGAGACATTTCAACAGCCTTCACTTTATATTTAACAATTAGTCCGTCTTATAATTAACAACACGTCTGTAATTGATTAACGAGTATCAACAGCATGACATGCATGTGACAATATTATTCATTTGAAAAGTTTGACAGGAAACTGATTTCTCGTCCCATTTAAACACCGTGGGGTCGGAGGGTAAATAAACAGGCAGACGGTTGCTTCCTGTGTTTTACCGTTTATTGTGCTGATGTGAGCCTTTACAAACAACAACAACGACATGATGGATTTAACAGCAGTGGCCTCTTGTAACAGGTAGAGGGCGCTGCAGGGCGGCAGGAAAAAGAACAACAGCAGGAGAATCAGAAGAGAGTTTGTTCGATTGGCACAAAGTCGGTTAAACTAACGTGGTGATGATCTACGTAGCTGCACCGGTCCGACCACACCAGAACGCCCTCCGTTAGACAGAACCGTTAAACCACTAAATATACATAGATTCACTTATTGGACTTCAGGGATCCTCCAGGGAGTACAACTCTAAAGGTGATTACATCTATTTACATTAACCGCCGGTTTAGTCCACGACTACCGGACGAATCCCTGCTAGTTAATGATGGCAGAAGCTCCATGATGTTTGTGAGGAGAAGCGATAAAAGCCCTGAAATGAAGGGACCTGGACAAAAAGGCGTCCGAGTACGGAGCTCTGGTGGATGCCTGCGTTCAAGTGTCTTCCTAGAAATCATTGCACCTCCCAAAAAAGGTTTACACCTTCACATGAGAACAGAAAAAAAACAAGCATCGGCCCTCCCATTGGTTCAACTGCAAAATCCCGACTACAGTTCAACCAATCAGGAGGTCAGGACGAGCAAGGGGAGGGGGGAGAGCACAAGGGCACAGACATGACGGTACTTCCTGCGGCGTGCAGGAGGTAGGAAGCGGGCGGACAGAGGCGGCCCCTCTACTGGACCTTGGTGACGGCATCGTGGATGGACTGGGCGACGTAGTCGATGTTCTTGGAGGTGAGGCCGCACATGTTGATGCGCCCGCTGGCCATCAGGTACACGTGCTTCTCTTTGATCATGTACTCCACCTGTTTGGCTGCAAGACATCAGGACACGGTGGCGGTCAGGCGGCGCCAAGAAGTTACACTGATGATGCTTCATGCACGCATGCACAGGGGTCTAGGATAGTAGACCACATGAGTCCAGAGACCAGATCAGACTATGTGGAGGAACCAGAGACTGTCTGTGGTCCAAACAACAAGGTCTCTGCTGTATTTATGTCTAGATGACCTTATTTGGAGTGTTGATGGAGCAGCTACAATGTTAGCGTTGCCTAGCACCATCAACCAGACTCCATTCAGAAAACCAGCGTTTTAACAGTAGTTATCTTGTGGTCTTACAGACAGACCTAACAAAGCATGACTCAGCACTTTTTACTGATCACCATCATGATGGAGTTATTTCAGCATCCTTTTCATCTGGTTATTGATATTAAATCACAGATCAATACTTGATTCTGGTTCCTCCAGCCCACGTGGGTCTTGCTAGATCCAGATCCTTTTCATCTGGTTGTTGAAATTATGATGATGATTAACAATAGATGGAGAACTAGTAAAACAAAACCTGGCTGATAAATGTAAATACTCGACATTGAGAAATATATGTAAATATTATAGATATGAATATATAGAAGTTGGTAGAGACGCTTCATCTAGCCAACACAAACTGATGATGACGTCTTTATTTATTCAGTATTTCCCTGTGTGTGTGTGTGTGTGTGTGTGTGTGTGTGTGTGTGTGTGTGTGTGTGTGTGTGTGTGTGTGTGTGTGTGTGTGTGTGCGTGTGTGTGTGTGTGCGTTCTCTCCACTCACGGTTCAGGCCGGTGAAACTAAACATGCCGATCTGCTGGGTGATGTGGTCCCAGGTCCCCGGGGTGCCCAGACCCTGCAGCTTGGACTTCAGCTGGTCCCTCATCAGCAGGACGCGGTCTGCCATGGTCTTCACGTTCCCCTTCCTACGCAGACGAGCAGAGAGTTATAAAAAACATTAAACACGACCTCAAAACCTCCAAAAAGCTGCTTAAATATTTTAAAAGAAACGTGTTAAATATTCATGTGCACTTCAGTGAGAGAAGGTAGACTCTCTGTTCAAACACTGAAACGCTTCATGTGTGTGTGTGTGTGTGTGTGTGTGATGTCAATACACACCAAAGATCAAACTGTTTGAATATAAGAGGGAAAGTGAATTAGAGAATGATGGAATGACCACGAGTTCGGAACGTACCATTCGGCGAAGAGTTCGGGGCAGTTGAGGGTCTTGCTGACGATGCGTGCTCCCTGAGACGGCGGGTTGGACCAGGTGGTCCTGACGATCTTCTCCATCTGGGACAGGATGCGGGTCAGGTTCTCGTTGTCCTGGGCAACCACGGTCAGGTTTCCAACTCTCTCGTCTGATAAGAGCAGCAGGCAAAAGAGAGTTCAGGACACGTGACGAGTATTTAACGCACCAGTCCAGACGACGTGTGACTGTTTTCGGGGGAACTCACTGTAAAGGCCGAAGTTTTTGGAGAAGGACTGAGCTACAAACAGCTCAAAGCCCTCGGAGACGAAGTACCGGATGGCCCAGGCGTCTTTATCCAGACTGCCAGAGGCGAAGCCCTGATAGGCTGAGTCGAAGAACACAAACAAGTTCCTCCTCTAGAGGAAACAAAAAAGAGACGTGGAAGAGGGAAACAGTTGGACACATTTGAGCAAAAGAATTGAAAAAAAAAAAGCTCCAAAAAGCAACAATCCCTGGTGCACACCGAGCAGTTTGGGGTTTGTTTTAAGCTCCTGTCACATGTTATTACTGTGGTATTTTTACAGTAGAAGTCCTGCATCTCGATGGAAACATCACAATCATGGCTAGTAAAATAGAAAAAAATAAAATAAAATAACTGTAATTCAAGATATCCTGATAATCATCCCAATAGCCTTAAAGTTCTTAAAATAACACTTTAAATCACTTCACATTTTGTTAAGAAAACTTATATTTGTATTGCGTCACACTGTTTTTTTTAACAGGATCTGGTCACTGCAGACGGTTTTATTTTGGGCTTAATTTTAAATGAGACATGTAGAATAGATTTTGACAAATCACAATTTTTAGCTTTAATTTGTTGGATTTTCCTGACAGAAGCGTTTGTCACACGCGTGATGTGTTCAAGGACCATCAGAAAGTTGAAAGCCTGTTGATAACGCCTACTTTTACAGCTTCTAGCGAGTAGAAATGTTGTAATTTCGTTCCATTTTTGTGTTAAATCCAGAACCAACAGACCTGAATTCAAACCTTTACATAAAGGGGGGGGGGGTCACCACGCTACCTTCATGATCTCGGCGATCTTCTTCCACTCGTCCGGGGTCGGGTCGGTGCCGGTGGGGTTGTGAGCGCAGGCGTGGAGGACGAAGATGGAGTGTTCTGGAGCTTTCTGTCGACAGAAGGTTGAAATGGTGACATCACGGCCTCAAACTCTATTTAGGGAAGCTGCATGCTTGCTGGGCTTTGGCCCAGATGTTTAATGTCAAAGATCATATCTACAGAGCACTTTTCATGGTACTCAAAGTAACTTTACAGTTAAAATACAAGTTAGTGGATTAACCACCTCCAGGTCGTCCAGGAGCCCGGCCAGGTCCAGGCCCCTCTGGGCGGCGTCCCAGTAGTGGTAGGGCCGGATGTCTTTGAAGCCGGCGTCAGCAAACACACTGTTGTGGTTCTCTGGGAGGAAGAGGAACACGCAGCAGATGATTAAAAAAACTGTTTCAGGCAGCAACAGATGAGTTTACATCACATCGGTGCTACACGGCCGTCGTCTGCTCACCCCAGGTCGGCGCCGACACGTAGACGGGCGTGGCGGTGTTGTTGACGCCGTTGTACCAGCGACGCAGGAACTCGGCCCCGATCCTCAACGCACCCGTGCCACCCAGAGCCTGGACCCCTCCCACCTGAGAGGGGAAACGGGACGAGAAGACACCTGGTCACAAGTCAGGAATGGAAAAGTGACTATTTCATATTTACCGTTATGTGATGTTTATTTGATTCATAAAATTATCTACAGATCTATGAGACGCCAAAAACAATGACAGACATTCATCACAAGTTCTCAAAGTCCAGAACTGAATCCAAGCTACAGCCGAAAACGTTGAAATCCATACACAAGTGTGTGTGTGTGTGTGTGTGTGTGTGTGTGTGTCTCTCTCTCTCTCTCACCCGGTTGTCCTTGATGGCGGCGCTGTCGTCTCCCAGGGCGACCTTGGAGGAGGCGGAGCGGAACTCGGGCAGGCCGAGGATGGGCAGGTACTCGTGGTTCAGGCTGCCGTCCTCCACGATCAGCCGCTCCACCTTCTTCACCACCGGCAGCACCCAGGGCTGGCAGTCGTCCGTACGGTAAGCTGGAGGGGACACAAAGCAAACCACAACCATAAGAAGTACTTCACAGTGAAGAGACGTACCGGCACTTTGAGTCTGACAGAGTTTAAGTGATGTGTGAGCAGCTCTGCTGGAGGTCTGAACGGATCCAGCAGTCAGAACATGAAGGTCCAGGATGTATTCTAGCTTCTAGTCAACACATGAAGTTAAAAGGAAGATTACAGCAGGACAGGAGCCGCTCCGAGCTGGTTCTGGATCAGCACAACTCCATTCAGAAAACAAGGAAAATAACAACGTGGCTCTAGTTATCGAACAAATGTTCCAGTAAAATCAGACTCAAGCATCTCCTGTAAGTCAGCTGTTAAGTATTATTTTCCCGTGTTTCTCACTATATATTTTTGCCAGACATACTGCACCATTTCTCTGTTGTATTTCAAAGCACGCAGCTGAAATGTAACAACAATGAAACATGATAAAACCAGACGCACACTCTCTGAAGGTCACGTTATGTTGCCAGACTTCACTACTGTAAGTGTTTGTGTTGCACATGTTTGACTCCTGAAGAACTCGTGCTCCCTCGTACTGGATTGGGGGGGGGGGGGGGGGGCTGTGCAGAGCTGGATCAAGTATCAGGCCTTCCCCACAGCTGCAGACACATTTAAAAGGTCAAACAAGCGGGTCAGCTGATTGTGTGGCGACGAGTTCAAGGTCAAGACTGCACACAAACGGGCGAGGCCTTCAAATTCGCTGATTACTGTTTTCAGGCCAAACCGGTTCGTGCACACACGGATACGAGGTGCAAACATGCAGCTCAGTCCCAGTCCATGTTGCAGGATTTTTTATTTTTTTGGAAAGCACAGTGATCCAAAAAAACAACATTAATCTTACTTTTCCATTTTTCTTCTTTCATAAGCATAGAGCCAGGTGTTGTGGGAAAAATAATCTGCCCAATAAAGATCAACAATCAGGATCAGCTTTTTCTCCAAGGTTTATCCGACAAAGTATTTTTGTCTGCAGAGGAAAATAATGTTCACCCCTGCCTTCTGATGCAAAAGCCCAGAGACAGCAGGAACGAGCCTGAGGCTAGCAGCAATCTCCCTTTTAAGGAGGAGGAATCATACCGTAGACAAAAGACGGGTCATGTCCAATCTTACAAAACACAAGATGTACAGAACACAGATGTAATATCCTCTGAAATCATCTCATGACATGTGGCACTCGTGCTCATATCACCTAACTCCAGCTACAGGGCGCCTTACCTTCAACCTTCAACCTTCACTTCCAGAATAGAATATACATATATGTACATTATATATATATATATACATATATATAATAGAATATAAAATACATTTATGAACGCCCTTCCACCCGTTCAGACTCACAACACTTCTACATCTACATACCTACAACCCTTCCTAGAAGTCTGTTGTGTTCATTTTAAACAGCTTAACATGTCTTGGACTTGATGGATCCACTTAATGAAAAGTTTCTGAAGTCATGAAACTGTCAGAGATGAATGAAATAAATAATGAAGGAATCTGTCTGTTTGCTCTTTAGTTGACATGATGAGAAATTACACACACGTCAAAGATTTAAATACCAAGACCTAGTTATATTTGTGATCGTGGCCCTTTGTGTAAAGAGAGAGTGCATGCCGTACGACCTAAAAACAAATAAAATGATCAATATGTCATTTTAACTCGGACAGAAAGAAAACACACAAAGGTTATAAGTGAGAAATAGAGTTTTAGGTATTCAGTGAGCCATGATTTCACCGTGTTCATTCAAACGGATGTCAAGTTGGTGTTAAACCACAAGAAGAGCAAAGACGAGATCATCATTAAAGATGACATCATCATCAAAGATGACATCATCAACAACACCATCCTTCACATGGGTGCAGCACAATAGTCAGACAGGATTCAGCTCGGCTGGTTGACCACAGCTGGACGAACCCAACGGTGAAAAGAATAAAAACAGTAAATATCGGTTGTTGCTGAGATCCGTTCCTCAGCAACACAGTTCTCTTGAAACTAAAAAAACAAAACAAACTAACTCTGAATGGATAATGTTAAATTTGCGTTATGTTTTTTTATTTTCTGAAACTGCTTTGCCTTACATTGCCAATTGAATGGAAGTTGGTAGAATCCTGTTTTGAATGGAGTATTAATTTTATATGTTGTATAACCCTGATATGATTCAGTAAATAAATAAATATAAATTATAAAATATAATTATGTATATATATATATATATAACATTTTAATTTATTTACATAAAATGTATAGAAATATAGAAATAGAAATATTAGATCTTATTGCCCCCTGTGTTTAACATGCAGTGTCCCTGAGAAATAACATTACATTTAACATAAAAAGCTGCTTTAAAGTTCCCAAACCAATCATCTCTGATTAAAAACGACATCCACATTTAAACAGTGACTGGTGATGCGTTCAAGGACACAGGTGGTAAAGTGGAATAACTAAGCTCGTCTGTACTGGAAGTGCTTTTCGGGGTGTCGTATAGCGGCATGTAGCATTCATATACAGCTGTCAACGTTAGGCTAGCCTGAGCTCGTTAGCTTCCTAGCTCGCTGCTAGCTTGTAGCGAAGGTCAAATGAAAGAGCTGCGGATGTTTGATAGCATGACAACACCGGCGCCGCGCTAGCGGACACCCATAGCTCGGTGGCTAACGTGAAACTAAAAACACGGCCGGCGGAAGCACAGCGTTTAGTGGGCTGCTAGCAAGCTAACCTAGCCTAGCATTAGCATTAGCATCAGCGGGGTAGCGACCGTCTCTTCAACGTACCTCCAACGCCCAGATTCACCTTCTGCGTGTGGCTGTCCTCCCTGAAGTCAGCGGACAGCTTGAAGACCGCCACCGGGGGCGCCTGCGGGACTTCGCTGAAGATGGACATGGCTCGAAGGGGGGGAAGGCGGATGATCCCGGAGCTAAGAGGAGGAGGAGACCGGCGGCGAGAGGGTGCTTCCAGCGGGGACAGAGAGATAAAGACGAGGCCGGTTCACCTTCACTGGCTCTCTGGGTAGACCGCGGTCGAGGAGTCAATGCGGGGAGCCAATAGGAAGCCGCGTAACTGTGACGTAGTCCTGAGTTCGCCACTGAGAGCTTAGATACATTTTACTTTTTTATATTTATTTGTATACTTCGAATATATATAAATGATTAAACATATATATATATATATATATATATATATATATATATATGTGTATATATTATTTATCTATATTTATATTTTGAAATGTGACGTGTGACAGATACATCAGAGAAACTGTAGCAGCTAAATGGTATAAATCACTGCACAACAACAAATACTCTCAGCAAATGGTCAATAGGAAATAGAATAACAAAAATAAAAAAAAAGATCCAAAGACCTTTATTGGCCGATAAATTAAAATAAAAACTTTAATTTAATGACACAATTACAATGACATAGAAATAGACAAAAACGAGGACAACAAAAGAGAAACAAGTAAACACAGAACTATAATGCACATGCAAGTAGGTGAAACATAAATAAATATAAAAGCATTGCTTAGGAAGGCTTAAATGCACATGCTTCATGTATGTATTAGCATAACGTTTAAGTAAGCATATATGTATGTTTGTAAATATGTATGAGTGGTTACACAAGTGCATGCATGCATGTGTGTATTTTGTTTCGGTTGAAGTCTCTGTTTACAAAGAGCAGCCAGATCCAGTCGGTCCTTCCGGCTCTGCTGATCTGGTATCTGTGCTTCAAAGGAACAAAACGTGTGATAAGCAGTGAGTCAGCAGCTCACAGTCACGGCGGGGTATTGATGAATATCTCGACAGCGTGTGAACGCAGGAGTCGTGATCGGCCACTAGAGGGCAGTGTGACGCAGCAGAAGAATGAGCGTGAGTTAAAAACAGGCTTTAACAGCACGACTTATAAATGATCTCACGGCCATATCAAGATTATATTTATTTGGGGGGTGGGTAATAACACTATTATTATTAAAATAATCAATAGTATTACATGTTTATACAAGCTTTTTCTACATTAACTATAAAAGCTGTAAGTAAACTACAGAAATATTACATCAATTATACAGATATTCATGGATATGTCGTTTTTGTTTCATTTTATTTTATTATTTTGATTTAGCTTGTTTCAACTATATTTGCTTCTTTTCTCCTTTAGTGTTTTAGAAAGGCACCCATAAATAAAAAGTTAAAATGATTTTCATAATTATTATTATATGCAATAGAGGATAAACGTCACCATGACGACGTCCACCTCTTATATACAGTCTGTGATTATAACATTGGGTTTATAATTACTGATGCGTTTATGTGTTCATCACTTTAATGCTGCAGCCAATCATTGGCCTCTGAAACGTCTCAGAAATGAAGTGAAGTAGAACCTTAAAGCTGCGTCTGCTTCCTCTCTGCTGAGGAAACTCTGTCCAAACATCCAGGTGTGTCTCTCTCCCCGTCTCTCTCTCTCTGTCTCTCTGTCTCTCTCCCCGTCTCTCTCTCCTGGGTGTGATCTGAAGTGTTTGATGAATGGCCTTGGCTTCACTTCTGTACATCCTCCACTTCCAGCCCTCCTGCAGCTAAAGTAGTATGTTTTTGTGTCAGTGAAGTGTAACTGTCACACACACACACACACACACACACACACACACACACACACACACACACACACACACAGACACACACACACACAGGTCGAATAGAAACAATAATACATATTCTCTCCCAACTACACTCACCTCACCTTTCATAAATGTCTAAAAGTGCAAATGGTTTTCACTGACACACACACACACACACACACACACACACACACACACACACACACACACACACACACACACACACACACACACACACTCCGAGGCCTCCCCCCTGCTCTCCTTTCTCTCCAGAAACACTCGATGAATCGTCAACAGTGTAGGATTTCAAAGAGGCGAGGGGCCGGAGCTCCTGGTGAGCTGATTGAAGGCAATTTGTCGACATGATGGACGTTTCGTTGCCCCGCTGCTCCTCCTCTCCTGCTCCTCTCCTGCTCCTCTGCTCCTCCTCGGTTGCTCCTCCTCTGCTCCTCCTCTGGAAAATATAACTCCCACTGAATAATAATAATAATAATAATCATAATAATGATAATTATAATAATAATAATAATGATGATGATGATGATGATGATGATGATGATAATAATAATGATGGTGATAATTTAAATAATAATAATAATGATGATGATAATTGAAATAATAATAATAATAATCATAATAATGATAATTATAATAATAATAATAATGATGATGATGATGATGATGATGATGATGATGATAATAATAATAATAATGACAATAATGATGATAATAATAATAATGATGATAATTGAAATAATAATAATGATGATAATTGAAATAATATTAATAATAATGATAATGATAATAATAATAATGATGATAATTGAAATAATAATAATGATGATAATTGAAATAATATTAATAATAATGATA
>NC_139917.1:31715853-31818353 GCF_963514095.1 Eutrigla gurnardus
CATGTGATGGTCGTGTAAAAACACACACAGGACTTTCACCCAGGAGACCGGTGTTAGTGTCATACCGAACCAAGACCTTTGGTTGTGTTTTTGTAGCATTTATTTGTTTTTTTCATCAACCGTCTGTTAATGAAGCGTATTGTTGTTATAAATGTAAACAGAAAACATTCAAACTATTCTCTCTAAACTATATATTTAGCGTCTCTTTACTCAGTAGACCAGGTCCAGACCAGGCCCAGGTCCTCGTGCAGCATCTGAGACTTGGCGAGGGGAAGAAACGAGATCCTCTGCCTGATCTGGAGACACTAACAGCCGGACTGCGATCAGCACCGAGGCCCTGCATGGCTGTCTGGTTTGGACCCCCCAGGGGAGTCCTGCGGTTTCCCACATCCTGCAACAGCTGAGCTCCCAGGTGCCCCGGCTGGGTCCAGCAGGGCAGGAAGTCCACGGGGAAGTGGCTCATTAAACAGGAGAGGAGACCAGCGGATGGAGATCTCAGTCTGCTGATGGAGGAGAGGCGTGTCCTGATTGGACAGAGTCTACTTCATTCAAATATATGATATTCCAACAGATCCAACAGGTGTTTCAGGTTAAACAGTGACTGTGCTAACTGGTGACCTTCAGCTCGTAGTTTGGTGTAGATAATAAACAGAAGGATTTAAAATAGATTAACATTAATAAAGAGGACGCCCACATGATCTGTCGGTGGTTTCAACAGCTGCCGTCGCTACGAGCAACCACTGACGCATTCAGTCACCAGATAACACTTTCACTGGTTAAACCACAACACTGGCTGCGAGCTATTAAAGTTTTGTATTGTTTGTAGCGGACATCTGTAGCCCTGCAGCTCTGTAGCTCTCTGTAGCCCTGCAGCTCTCTGTAGCTCTGTAGCCCTGCAGCTCTGTAGCCCTGCAGCTCTCTGTAGCCCTGCAGCTCTGCAGCTCTCTGTAGCCCTGCAGCTCTCTGTAGCTCTGTAGCCCTGCAGCTCTGCAGCTCTCTGTAGCTCTGCAGCTCTCTGTAGCTCTGTAGCCCTGCAGCTCTGCAGCTCTCTGTAGCTCTGTAGCCCTGCAGCTCTGTAGTCCTGCAGCTCTGTAGCTCTGTAGCCCTGCAGCTCTGCAGCTCTCTGTAGCCCTGCAGCTCTGTAGCCCTGCAGCTCTGTAGCCCTGCAGCTCTCTGTAGCCCTGCAGCTCTGTAGCCCTGCAGCCCTGTAGCCCTGTAGCTCTCTGTAGCCCTGCAGCTCTGCAGCTCTGTAGCCCTGCAGCCCTGTAGCCCTGCAGCTCTGTAGCCCTGTAGCTCTCTGTAGCCCTGCAGCTCTGCAGCTCTCTGTAGCCCTGCAGCTCTCTGTAGCTCTGTAGCCCTGCAGCTCTGCAGCTCTCTGTAGCTCTGCAGCTCTCTGTAGCTCTGTAGCCCTGCAGCTCTGTAGTCCTGCAGCTCTGTAGCTCTGTAGCCCTGCAGCTCTGCAGCTCTCTGTAGCCCTGCAGCTCTGCAGCTCTCTGTAGCCCTGCAGCTCTGTAGTCCTGCAGCTCTGTAGCTCTGTAGCCCTGCAGCTCTGCAGCTCTCTGTAGCCCTGCAGCTCTGTAGCCCTGCAGCTCTGCAGCTCTCTGTAGCTCTGTAGCCCTGCAGCTCTGTAGTCCTGCAGCTCTGTAGCTCTGTAGCCCTGCAGCTCTCTGTAGCCCTGCAGCTCTGTAGCCCTGCAGCTCTGTAGCCCTGCAGCTCTGCAGCTCTCTGTAGCCCTGCAGCTCTGTAGCCCTGTAGCCCTGCAGCTCTGTAGCCGTGTAGCCCTGTAGCTCTGTAGCCCTGCAGCTCTGTAGCTCTGTAGCCCTGTAGCTCTGTAGCTCTGCAGCTCTGTAGCTCTGTAGCTCTGTAGCTCTGCAGCTCTGCAGCTCTGTAGCTCTGTAGCCCTGTAGCCCTGCAGCTCTGTAGCCCTGTAGCCCTGTAGCTCTGTAGCTCTGCAGCTCTGTAGCTCTGTAGCCCTGCAGCTCTGTAGCCCTGTAGCTCTGTAGCTCTGCAGCTCTGCAGCTCTGTAGCCCTGCAGCTCTGTAGCCCTGCAGCTCTGTAGCCCTGTAGCCCTGTAGCTCTGTAGCCCTGCAGCTCTGTAGCCCTGTAGCTCTGTAGCCCTGCAGCTCTGCAGCTCTGTAGCTCTGCAGCCCTGCAGCCCTGCAGCTCTGTAGCCCTGTAGCCCTGCAGCCCTGCAGCCCTGTAGCCCTGCAGCCCTGTAGCCCTGCAGCCCTGTAGCCCTGCAGCTCTGTAGCCCTGTAGCTCTGTAGCCCTGCAGCTCTGTAGCTCTGCAGCCCTGCAGCTCTGTAGCCCTGTAGCTCTGTAGCTCTGTAGCCCTGCAGCTCTGTAGCTCTGTAGCCCTGCAGCTCTGTAGCCCTGTAGCCCTGCAGCCCTGTAGCCCTGTAGCTCTGTAGCCCTGCAGCTCTGTAGCTCTGTAGCTCTGCAGCCCTGCAGCTCTGTAGCCCTGCAGCTCTGTAGCCCTGTAGCTCTGTAGCCCTGCAGCTCTGTAGCTCTGTAGCTCTGCAGCCCTGCAGCTCTGTAGCCCTGCAGCTCTGTAGACCTGTAGCTCTGTAGACCTGTAGCTCTGTAGCCCTGCAGCTCTGCAGGATGAAACCTGACTCTGGCACTGCTCACCGTCACATCACAGCATCAGAACTTGGCCGACATTCCTGTCACCGCTCACATGTAGAGAAAGAGAACGCTGTCATGTCTCCAGCTCTCTGATCTATAGGCACACTCTCTCTCTCTCTCTCTCTCTCTCTCTCTCTCTCTCTCTCTCTCTCTCTCGGCCTAACAGCGAAAGAATGACACTCACATCATGTAGAGGCCTGTCCCCTCTGCTGTGTGTGTGTGTGTGTGTGTGTGTGTGTGTGTGTGTGTGTGTGTGTGTGTGTGCATGAAGCCCCGCCCACTGCACACTGGCAAACATGTCAATCAAACCATCAGCACTGCAAGAATACTGGCTCTGGTCAAGGCCTCAAAGTACACAACACGTGAAAGTGTGTGTGTGTGTGTGTGTGTGTGTGTGTTACCTCGGCTATGATTAGACAGAATCATTCCACAGATACATGGGCTGAGGTCAGCGAGGTCACACACAACCTGATATCCAGGAAATTCAATGTGAAAACCAAAACAACACAAAGACTGTATAAGAAGAGGTCGTCATGGTGACGACACCCACCAGTTTGCAGTCTGCGGGTTTGAAGCCTCGAGTTTGGCGTTTTGTGGGAATGTATGTTGCAACATTTTGCACATATTTAATGACATCATGCCTCTTATTCATACTCAAACTTTTAGCCCCGCTTCTTAAAAGGACATTTATGAGCTGTTGAGTCGGTTACAACACTCACAATGAACCTGACACACTGACACACACGCGCACACACACATGCACACACACACACACATGCGCACTCACACACACACACACACACATGCACACACACACACACATGCGCACACACACACACATGCACACACACATGCACACACACACACACATGCGCACACACACACACACACACACACACATGCACGCACATGCACACGCACACACACACACACGCACACACACACACACACACACACAAGGCCAGTCTCAGACGGAGGCCTGCCTCTAATTACGTGTCCAACAGGCTCATTAGCTGATTCACTGGACAGAGTTACAGCATCAAGTTCAGTAAAGAGGAAACTCGACCTCTCTCTCTATCTCTCTCTCTCTCTCTCTCTCTCTCTCACACACACACACACACACACACACACACACACTGTAAGCATAATCACACACTTCCCAAATACCTTAGGGAGACGAAATGAACACATAAATAATAAATATTCCGGTTTAATCACAAATATATGAGCCTTCATAGAAGAATGATTAGCGGCTATGGAAGACTTTCCCATCATGCTCTCTGTTGACCTGATGTAACGTGAGAACCTTTCAAAGCCACCAGCAGCAGCAGGACACGTGTTTCCGGTGCAGCTGATCGTGATGACTAACATCATCATCTCATCGTCACTCTCCCTCACCGCCAGTTTGAAAGGTCACCTTGATCAAGTGTGAAAACGTGAACCAGGGTGGGACTCGAGCTCGACGAGGAGCTGGTCTCTGCAGGTCTCTAATGGACTCCACTGCTGGTCCCGGACTCCACTGCTGGTCCCGGACTCCAGCGACGAAGTGAAAGTGAAACTTAATGGCAGGAAGCTTCCCTGAGAAGCAGCAATAAACATCCTCCGCCCTGCTGTCATCCCAGGGGCGTAAGGATGACAAAGTCCCGGGGAGCGGCGGTGCCTTGACCCCCCCCCCCCCCCCTTCTGCCAAGAGCCTTCCCAGCTGTGGAGCCCGGGGCCCCCGGTGGTCGAAGTGATCTATTGCCGGTGTCCGTCCGGCCAGAAGCGGGGCCCGGTCCCGCCTAACGCGGCGCGGCGCTCCGGAGGCCCCGTGTTTAGACCTGGTCCAGGAAACAGGCCCTTCCTCCGCCTAAACACGGGGGAGCCGCTGGGGGACCAGCAGCGGCGGGCCGCGCGGGCAGCGAGGCAGGGACCGGCGGCCTCCAGCGCGGGGGTGGGGGGTAACCGGAAGATCAACAGGGGACGCGCGTTACACGACGTGCACGCGAAGTAGTCGATTTGGCCTCCCGTGCGTAATCCAAACCTGTGCGTAAAAGTGAAGCGCGCAAAAATAATAATGATAGTACTAATAGCCTAATAATGATCATTATTAATTAATTAATAATAATAACAACAACGATAAGAATAATTATAAGAATAAGCTAAGGATGATAATAATAAATAATAATAAGAAGAAGAATAAGAAGAAGAAGCATGATAATAATAATAAGGATAATAATACAAATAACAATAATAATACAAATAACAATAATAATAATAATAATAATAATAATAATAATAATAATAGAACTCATAATGAAAATACACGGCTATTCTTAAATTTCAGTATTTGTAAATTATTTTACCAACGAATTGAATTTGGCACAAAGCCTACATTTCCTCTGAGTTGTGAATGAACGTAACAATGAGCAGGCGGATCTGGTGCACTTGCCTCGGCGGCAACATGTCGCTGGTGAACAAGTTGCAGAGAATCTTTCCGCCTTCGGAGTTCATCCATCAGAGCTGACAGAGGTCGTGTGAGTGGGAACTTTCTCTGCAGGCTCGCTGGAGAAAATGCAGAAATATACTGCGTCTTAATGGCTGCTCGTCTGGCAAACGTGGTTTCACTGAAAGCAAAAAAAAATACAAACACATTAAAGGCCGCGCGGGGAGGGAGGAGGAGGAGACGAGGAGAGGACACTCTGCAGCCAGAGACGCTGAGAAGCATTTATTCTAGATCCAAAGATCTATCAAAGTGGCTTTTTAAATGTTTGAGATGTTTGGTCTTCCCGGGATGAGCTCGTGCGTCATCACTTGTATAATATGTTGGATGCAAATGTCTCCTATAATATAATATATTCAATCACGTTGTGTGTGATTATTTCCCCTTTTTAATCACAGTTTAGATTCACAAAAATAGACTTTTATATCAGATTTTAAAAACCCACTCTGTCTGTTGGGACGTCACGGACGGGCTCAGGTCTGGACTGGACCCTGGTCCGGACCAGGACCCGGTCCCGGGTGCAGCTCAGTCCGCGGTGATGGATGGCTGCAGCCGTCGGCGGGTTGTGGAGCAGCAGGCTGGACGCTGTTTGGGAGATAGAGAGCTGATAACGGAGGAGAGAAAGGCTCTCTAATGGTGCAGGATGGGAATCCGGACTGTCTGCGCCGTGATGGAGTGGTCTCCCCCCTCCGGAGGCACTAATGCCCCCCAGTTTATACACACAACAGACAAGACTTCTCATCACGTGGGCCGAGTATATCTGGGGGGGGGGGGGGGGGGGTATTCATCATGAAAACGCTCCACTCCTCGAGAGCTCTGAGAAAATTAATCCTCGCGTCCTGATAAGACTAAAGAGCTTTAAAAGCTCGTGTATTTGTCTTGTATTCTGTATTTGTGGGGGGGGTGGGTGCTGTGTCTCCGCCCGCGTGGTTTCCTCATTAAATGAAAAGCAGCGCGCCTCCTTGGAAACGTCTACTTAAGTTTAAGAAACAACACGGTGATCAATCAAAGCGCCGTGTCCGTAACGACTTGTTTCCTCTGCAGCAATAACAATGGAAGTGGAGGCTTTACGAGTCGATATAGTGTGTGTGTGTGTGTGTGTGTGTGTGTGTGTGTGTGTGTGTGAGTCCTGCATCCAGCTCCAGTTTATTCCTCCTCCTTTACAATATGAGACGCTAATTAAGAAAACACACATCGATCACCCGTCTCCTCCTCGTCTGTATACACGGTGATGTGGGTGGGGAACGTTTACTGTATTTGCCGGCTTGAGAAGAAGAAGAAGAAGAAGAAAAAGCTTCGTTCTCGTTTCATTTCCCACATAAATCAGGAATTCCTGTGCCGGTAAAAGTCGCTCGTTTGTCTGCGGAGTCTGGCGTGCCGGGTGACAGACAACGAGAAACAGAAGTCCCATTAGGTAAACCATTCAACGCCACAATTTACACAGCGGGCCGGCCGGCTTCGTAAACAGAGCCGGTTGCGTCATGCGCGCGCTCAGCGGCGGCTGTGCGCGTGACAGAGACCCAGAGAGGTTCAACGCTCCCACTCACAGCACGACCCCGTCGATTATTAATTATTGTCAACTGAAAAAGAAGAAGAAGAAGAGAGAATTAGCTCCGTTGCCATGGTAACGAGGTAGAATCCTGACTTTTTTGAGAGGGGGGGGGGGGGGGGGGGGGGCAGCAGTGTGTGGCCGCGGGTCGCGGACGTAGACGTTACGGATCACCGAGATAGCGTCTTCCCCACTCTGCTTAATGGAGCTATTACTGGCTGCAGGCCCAGGCTATCTAAACACACGCACGCGCGTCTCACGCGTGCACGAGTAGCCTCCTCCAAGCCGGCAAGCAGGGAGAGACGCGCGAGCTTTTTACGCGTGGACAGCGTAGAGTCAAACCGAGCAAAATGTAATTCTTTTTAATAATTTGTATTTTTGTTTATTTTCGTTTCGCTCGAAAAATGTGGTCAGAGTCTTTATTTTTATTATACTTCAAAGTGAACGTTGATGCCATTCGGTTTTATGTGGATTATTATTATTGTTATTAATCATTAATATTATTTTTGAATAAATTATAATTGTTGATATTTCAAGTCGAGATACAGAAAAAAATCCGTTGATTTAATTGTGAAAACCAACAAATGGATTACAGCATTTAAATAAAGTAAGGTTTGTATTTCTGTGATTATTCATTTAATTTATGATGATTCTGTCTAAATTATTATCAGAGGTAAATTATTATCAGAGGAACTAAAAAAACGTGATGAAGAATCGGGTTGAATTTCGTCGAAACTGAAATTATAAAACAGAATCGTGATCTTTTACAATTTAAGAAAATGTGTTTTTAACGTGAAAATAATATCAATATATAAAATAAGTAAACCAAATTTCAGTCTTTTAACCCTTTTCTTTCTTTTTTTTGTGTTTTTTTTTTGTCTTTTTTAAAAATGCCTGAAAAATGTCCCTTTTTCTTGCATTTAGCACTTAAACACAAGCACTTTCTGTGAAGCACTTTGGTTGCGGCTCAGCCGCTTGTATATGTGCTATATAAATACAATTTGATTGATTGATTGATTGAAATTAATCTAACTGAACCACTTTAGATTTTTTAAATTGTATTAAATTAAAACGCGTTTCCTCACCACAGAAAAACTAAGTAATATAGAAAATACATTTTTGGATATATCGTTTATGTGTTTCACGTTTCCAAATGTTTTCAGACGACATTTATGTTTTGTTTTATTATATATTCAATAATGCTAGCAGATTCTGTATTATTGGTTTTATTGATTTATTTCGGTTTGTTTATGTAATTATTACACATTTTACGTGAATAAATTCTGCTTCTATCTTGTGCTCTTGTCGTTTTTTACTATTTATTATAGAGCTGAATAGAATCGCAGCATATTAATAATAAACTGTGTCGTTTGTAAATTAATGAGTTGATTTTATGGAAACGACGAACAACTTCATGACTTTTCTAGATTCGTGAGTTTCTACATCCATCAAGTTTTACTGTTTCTGTTTTTGACTGCTGCCCTCCACACGCACACGCGCGCGCACACACATACATGCGCGCACACTCGGCTGGCCGAGATTATCTCTCCTCTCTCTCCATCCGACCATCCAGAGCCGCCTGGCGCCTCCGCTGGGCCGCAGATGACAGCAGACAAGAGGTGTAGCGTTTCCTATTGTTACCTCCACACACACACTCACACACACACACACACACACACACACACGGACACACACACACACACACACACGGACACACACGGACACACACGGACACACACACACACACACACACATACACACACACACACACACACACACACGGATCTCTAAAATCGAACACAAAAACTGAAGTAACAGCAAGATGGCCTCAGAATACAAACACACACACATAATATATGAAAGATACAATCAGATCTCATCTGTTATTAATCTGATCTAGAATATTGTAAGAATATATTTTATTGGCAGTAAGAATAGCAGTTCTTAAAGTAATTAAATACATTTACTTTCAAGTAATTAAATAGCATTCTTATTACTTTCTTTGAGTATTCATAACGTTATACTTCTACTCCACTAAATCTCAGAGGGATTTTAAATATATATATATATATATATATATATATATATATATATATATATATATATATATATATATATATATACATATATATATGTAAGTAATAGGCCGTTCTACGTAATGAGCACTTTTACTTTTGCTACTTTAAGTTATTTCGATCGATCCTTTTGTACTTACACTTGTAACAAGAGTATTTCTACACTGTGGTATATTAATACTTTTACTTAATGAAGTTAATTATCGGAATACTCCTCCCACTACTGGACTCTTAAGCTCATGAACATTTTTCAAAAAATGTCATCATTTAACAACATTTTAACGTGTTATCATGTACAGGTTACGAAGGTCTAAGGTGACTCCTCAGCGTCAGCTCTCACTGACATTTTAACTGACTTATCTGTGTTTGTGTGAAAGATAAATACCCAAACAGAAGCTTGACAGAGGTCACGTCTTCCTTCCGTCCCTGTCAGCAGCAGTCAGGCTGTGCGAGCTGAACGTCCTCCTGATGGACGCTGATCCCGTCTCACTCTGCAGTTTGTTGTATATAAACTCACGGTCCTCCACGAGCTTTCCTGCATGGTTTCATACACGAAAACAAAACCTCAGGGGACCCAGTCATGATCCCTGAGGTTCACCCGCAGACACAAAACATTAAGAATGCACTTGTAGCTCTAGTTTGTATGTTGTAAACAGCTGCATCCTGCTGCTGGAGACAATGTTGATGAGAGCTATGAGACTGTATTAAATGTTATGTGGCAAAACCAAAACAATGAGCTAAAAGAAGCCAAAAATGGCAGTTCCGTAAAGCTCTTTATCGGCAATGATACGTTGTGGTTTCTTTGTTTCTTTCTTTTGACAAATGTACTTATTGTAAGTCGCTTTGGATAAAAGCGTCTGCTAAATGACCTAAATGTAAATGTAAATGTAAAGCTTTATGGATTCTGTCAGATTTGTCTCGTTGATCTCCTCTCTTATTTTGTAGTTTCTGTCACTTGTGTTTTGTCAATTTTTTCTTTTATTTTGTAGTTTCTGTCACTTGTGATTTGTCTTGTTGATTTCCTCTTTAGGAAATAGAGCAGCTAAAGAAAACCAGCGCCCACAAAGAGACACAAACTGACCTCAAAGAGACAAAAAACATCTTCAAATAGACCCTAACGACCACAAAGAGACACAAAACGACTGCAAACAGACACTAAACAACTTCAAAGCAGCTACAAAGCAGCAAAATGTATACAAGGTAACTTATATGGAACCTAAGTTACGCAAGGAACGTCCTTAATTCAACCCATGATCCCGATCTTCTCCTAAACTGTTTGGTTTCACAAGCAGCTTGCAGGAAAACAACCCATTCGACATGTTGCGAAAGTTACGTTTGTTTCCATTCAAGTGACGAACACAGCTGTTATAATGACAGTCAGGAAGAAACATTGTTGTCTCACAGCGACAAAGTCTCAGACCTGATGAATCTTTGATCCCGTTAAAGAGCGTCAGAATCAGTGAAAGGCTACTAACGACCTTTTATTGTATAATTTGGAAGAAAATCTGTTCAAAATGATCCCAGGTGACACAGAGTTTTAAGGAAGACCGGCCACTTCAGGGAGTTCTGAAAGGTTTTTCAAAATAAAATAATGAAGGCACCCAAACGCCCATAAAGGAGATGTCGAGACGTGGGAATGATGGATGAATTGTATTTTTATTTAATTAAGAGGAAGGAGCTGCCAGTTTTTACAGTTAGATGAACTGATTTCAGTCAATAAACGATGTGTTCATCCTGGAAACCCTTTTGGAAACCCATCCTGGACTCCTGGAGATCCTTGACCCCCATAGTTTTGGAAACCTTTCCCCAGAATAACCGTCCAAACGTCCCGTCACTTCACTTTAACCAAAACAGTATTATTTTCTTCAACAGGGCTGAAGAGCGTCGGAGCAGCTGACGCACTGAAGGCCGCCTGGCGTCGGTGGATTTAATGCTTATTTAAAGTAAACGGGGCGACCGCGTGCCAGTCTAAACACTCTCCCGCCTTTGTTTGGCGCTCGTTTAGACGCTGCTGCTGCTGATGAAGATGATGATGATGATGATGTAGCGTGAATCGGAGAGAGTCGCCTGGGAGTCTGTGCGTGGGAAACAAGCTGACACATCAGCATATTTACTACCTCTGGAGGAGGGGACCCGGGCCCAGGTCTGCCACCATTTCAGAATAAAAGCACCGGCAATGACCTTTTAACCGGAGATCTTCAACAGGGGGTCCGGGACCCCGAGGGGGTCCGCAGAGTTACTGCAGGGGGTCACCGAAATAATTTGATCCAAACTTTTTTTTCCTTCCAAAGATGTAAATATGTCCAAAAAATACACATACATATGAATACGACCTATAACAAGCAATAACTCTTCCTGTTTGTTTGATATTATGTTGAGAAATTGTGATCAAATAAAATTAAAATATGAATCTGTCAACAATTATTATTTTAATGGAAAGCATCCATCCATCATTACAAAGTACTGTTAAACATGGTACTATAGGCTGCACTACACATTAATATTGGTTTAATAAGGAATACAGTTTTATATGATATGTAATAGGGGGTCCCTCCACCGGGTCTCTATAGACCTTGGGGGTCCCTTCACCAGGTCTCTGTAGACCTTGGGGGTCCCTCCACCAGGTCTCTGTAGACCTTGGGGTTCCCTCCTAGGCCTTGGGGGTCCCTCCACCAGGTCTCTGTAGACCTTGGGGGTCCCTCCTCTATAGGCCTTGGGGGTCCCTCCACCAGGTCTCTGTAGACCTTGGGGGTCCCTCCTCTATAGGCCTTGGGGGTCCCTCCACCAGGTCTCTATAGACCTTGGGGGTCCCTTCACCAGGTCTCTGTAGACCTTGGGGGTCCCTCCACCAGGTCTCTGTAGACCTTGGGGTTCCCTCCTAGACCTTGGGGGTCCCTCCACCAGGTCTCTGTAGACCTTGGGGGTCCCTCCTCTATAGGCCTTGGGGGTCCCTCCACCAGGTCTCTGTAGACCTTGGGGGTCCCTCCTCTATAGGCCTTGGGGGTCCCTCCACCAGGTCTCTATAGACCTTGGGGGTCCCTCCACCAGGTCTCTGTAGACCTTGGGGGTCCCTCCACCAGGTCTCTATAGACCTTGGGGGTCCCTCCTCTATAGGCCTTGGGGGTCCCTCCACCAGGTCTCTATAGACCTTGGGGGTCCCTCCACCAGGTCTCTGTAGACCTTGGGGGTCCCTCCACCAGGTCTCTATAGGCCTTGGGGGTCCCTCCACCAGGTCTCTGTAGACCTTGGGGGCATGAACACGTTGAAGAACCCTGATTTAAACACTATTCGGTCATATATGTCCAACTCAAATAAAATGTCCACATCCTAACCGGTCCATCTCTCTTTTCTCAGCTGTTTAGAAAACGATGTTCAGGTTATACGTTTCCCTGAAACACGCCGACTTCTTCAACATTTTAAGCTTTAAGCAGCTTTTAAAGTGGGACCAAATGTTTTACATCATCATTGCCCTTTCAGTCCAGAATGAAATCATGCTATTTAATATATTACACAGGAAATGCTTAAAGACTGAGGTCCGGCTGTCACACGTCATATTTATGGGAAGTTAGGGGTTAAATGTCATCGAGAGGAGTTTATGTTCTGTTGTTACACACAACCTTTAAATCTGACGTCTTTACAAGAGAAAACTGTCTGAACTGCAAATGAAGGATTTTAGCAGTTTCCAGCAGAATTACAGGCTTTTTGTATGAAAAGAAGGTTTTTAAAACATTCAGACAAAAATGTAATGTATTTAAATAACAGAAGGTTGTATTCTGTTTGGTTCATTAACTGATGCTTCTCTGAAAAAAAACAACAAAAAGTTCATGCCTAAAAATCATAACTATAATCAGAGGAGTCAAAAGTCCTCTCCTCAAGTAGAAGTACACATAATATATACACAAAAATAAGTACTGATTCTACTTTTTTTTTACTCAAGTCAACGTGTAAAAGTACAGGCTCTGAGATGTACTCAAAGTAGAAAGTAAAAGTATCCTTATGAAGGAAGTTTTCTTAATAATGATAACATATAACTCTCCTCAAATGCATTAACACTAAAGTAACGAGCCTGTTTTTAGTAGAAAGTACAGATGTGTGTTTGAAATGAGAGAAAAGTACAGATACCTGAAAATCCTACTTAAATATTTATACTTTGTTTCTTCCCTATTATAACATTAAATAAAGTAAAAAAATATTTTGTTTAGCAGGACATAAAACGAATGCATGTGAATTTATATATATAGAATATGATGTTACATAGAGAGAAGCTATAGGTTGTTTGTTTTGAGACAGAAGAGCCCGCGGGAGGGGCGGAGACAGCGGGGTGACGGAGGGGAGGAGGTCCCGCTGCAAAACGGAAAGGGGAGCTGATAGGAGCAGATTACTTCTGGCTAAAAACGACAGTCAGTTTTCCTGGAGGAATCTTAATTGCCCCCCGGGGTGGGAGGGGGGGGGGGGGGGGGTGCTTATCGGCGCAGGGTGGTTATTAATACAACACCCGAGATAAAGAGGAGAGCCGGCTGCTGCGGGGAGAAGAGGAGGAGGAGGAGGAGTTGAATCTCCATTATGGTCCAACCACATATCTGATTATCTTCCATAGATCTTTCTCGTGACGTCATCTCAGGTAGACATTTTAACGGCTCCATATTTCATACATAGGCCTATATATTTTATCATCTGGTCATTTTTTTTATCTTGAGAGATAAAAAACATTAAAGTTCGGGAATCTTGGAGAACGTCATAAACGCACCTGAGCTTGATGACGTCAGGAGGCATCGACGGGATTCAGAAGAGTCAACTTCCAACCTGGAAACGGAAGAAGGGTGATTTTTAGATCCGGGTCTTTTTCAGGTTCCACAAACACAACCTGACAAAAGATGATTTCTAATAAAAACACGAGAACCCATCATTTATGTATTTGTTTGCGTCATGATGTTTGGTTCGTCGTTATCGCGCTATGGCTGACGTTAAACTACAAGACAAGAGCTTCCGGACTCCATCATCACCTGACCTGACCCTTTGACCTTGGCGAGCCAACACGAAGGAGAAGCTGTTACTGACCGTGGGGAATGATAATAATAATAATAAAAACACGTTATGAGCCAATGTAAAGATATAGGTCACGTGTTTGTAGGGACACAGCGGTGCAATCGGCCTAACAAGGCGTGGGGGGGGGCACCATATTCACACAGAACTAAACCAGAACGTGACCATACGTCATGACGTCTCCACCCCTCCCTCTCTCTCCCCCAATCCCAAATGCTTCCTTCCAGCCTCGCGCACTTTCCATTTCGCTCACCCCTCCCCCTGACATCAGAGGGGGGCCGAGGCGCTCCTCCGCTCCGGTCCAAAACTCCACTTACAAAGCCCCCCCCACATTCTATCTGTCAGAGAGGAGACCTGCATGGACCAAAAACCGGGACTAAGCCCCCATGTTTCCGTGCGTTACACGGCGATGAGGGATTCCAGAGGCTTAACGCACCTCCGTTTACCACACCGGGAGCGATTAGGCTCAATTATTTGTTAGAAGAAGAGAAAAACGAGTGCAAACTGGGCGTGCATGTTACTCGGAGGGGTTCATTTCCTCGGTGCTGCGGAGCCGGAGCTGGACGACATGATGCTGCAGAGTCCGCTCACCTCCACGCCGTTTTCCGTCAAGGATATCCTGAAGCTGGAGCAGCAGCAGCAGCAGTCCGGGACCCTGGAGCTCCAGCACCGGGTCCACAGCCAGCAGCAGTGCGCCGGGTCTCCTCCCCACCACCACCAGCAGCAGCATTTCCAGACCCCGCCGTCCTGCATGCTCGCCGGGGCCCGGGACAGTCCCCCCTTCTCGGACGGAGAGGACAACCTGGCCTACCTCAGCGCGCTGGCGGTGCGGGACGAGGACCGAGGGGAGACCAGCCTGTCCCCGGACATGTACGCGCACCCCGGGGGGCTGCAGGGAGCCAAGCTGGAGGCCGCGGAGCTGGACGAGCAGGAGAGCAGTGAGTGGTTGTTGAAGCAGACAGAAATCAAACAAAAGGACGCGTGTAACCAGAATGATGAAAGCAGACAGATTATATTCATTAACGGGAATTATAAACATAGTCAAGCAGCTGTTTGGAATGTTAAACATCACATTTGGAGTGGCAACTAAATATCTGTGTTTAACCCGAAACAGCTGCCACGACAAGATGAAACGTCATCACCTTATAAACCAAAACAAATGACACAATGGAGAAAAAACACACGCTTTTACGTCATTTCTAAATAATCCAGCAACTCTCTCTGTGCTTTATAACTCCAATATTCTTCATTATTATTCACGTGCAAAAGTGGAAAAAAATAAAAAGTGTGCATTAATAAAGTGAAAGTAGGATATCTCCAGAGTCCAATAAAGGTGTGTTGGATGGTTGGAGGCCTGAGACGGATCAGTAAAGTCTGCACACGTCAAACAGTCTGTAGTGGTTCAGTCTGTTATGATGTGTGGACCATAAACCGGCAATTAGTTTAAAGAGGCTTGTAAAAGACAAAGAAATGACACCGTGAAGTAATAAACTGGTCCTCGAGAGACCCAGAATTATTCATTATGTGTTAAAAGAGGTTTCAGGTTTCAGAAAGTCAAAACGTTTAGACTTTAAACGGAAATTATAATAATACAGACATATTTTATGTGTTGCCCTCTGCTGCCGTTATAATAAAATAACATTAAGAATATTATTATTATTAATAATATTGTACTTTTGTTTCTTGCCCTAATCGTATATTAAAGGACGTTTAAATGCTCTGGCTGTTTAAGGTTTGAGACATTAATACTTATCTGCGCCTCTCCAACCTGCCCAGAGAGCTGCGGGTTGGTGTCCCGGGAGGAGGCGGCGGAGGGCGGGCAGGGCGACTCGGAGCGGCCGGTGCCGAAGCAGCGCAGCCGGCGGAGACCCCGGGTCCTCTTCTCCCAGGCGCAGGTCTTCGAGCTGGAGCGGCGCTTCAAGCAGCAGCGCTACCTGTCCGCGCCGGAGCGCGAGCACCTGGCGACCACCCTCAAGCTCACCTCCAACCAGGTCAAGATCTGGTTCCAGAACCGCCGCTACAAGTGCAAGCGGCAGCGGCAGGACAAGTCCCTGGAGGCGGCGGCGGGGCAGCACCACCCTCCTCCTCCGCCGCGGCGTGTCGCCGTGCCGGTGCTGGTCCGGGACGGGAAGCCGTGTCTGGGCGGCGCGCAGGGCTACGTGGCCTCCTCCGCGGCGGCGTCTCCGTACGGGTCCAACCCGTACACGTACAACGGATACCCGGCGTACACGTACAGCAGCCCCGCGTACAACTCCAACTACAGCTGCACGTACAGCAACATCCCGGCGCTGCCGCCGTCCGGATCCTCCTCCGCCGCATTCATGAACATGAACTTGGGGAACGTGAGCGGGCTCGGCGGGTCCCCGCAGGCCCAAGCGCACCAAGGGACAGCGGTCACATCCTGCCAGGGCTCCCTGCAGGGGATCCGGGCCTGGTAGCCCCCCCACACACCCACGGCTCCTCCAGTCCACCAGCAGCTTTTACAAGTGTGTTAACGCCTCGGAAAACAGTATTACGCGTGTGACGGAGGAGTCTGGATTCAGATGTTTTATATCACAGCTTAGTGGAGGGACAATTACGCACAAACCCGCTCAAAGAAAAAGAGGATTCTTTTTGTAATGTTTGTTTTTAACAATTTATATTTTTTAGTCTATGGGAAATCGAAAAAAGGTGGTTTTTTTTGCTTCGACAGAGAATTGTTTTAGTCTATTATTTCACATCTATTCCAATAAATCAGATAAATGAGTAAACACGTGCGTTTGATTGTGTAAAACATTGAACTTCCACTTAAACTACACTGAAACTGTAGCTATATTATTCCTTCCCTTCGTGATTACGAAGATTACTGTGGGGGTCACCGGCAGGGAAGCACATGCACGGAGGCCACAGCTCTGCTCGCCAACACGTTGAAGGGCAGAGCTGCTGGATGGAGGCCGGGCCCACGGGAACCCTTTGTCCCGGTGCCAGGCGGCGTGAAAGGAGGAAGTTGTTCTCCATTTGAGGTCCTTTTTAAAGGACCCCGATTAGCCAAACCCTAATATAGTGCCGAGGAGCGAGCTTGCAGCCGGGCTGGGGGGGAGCGCGAATAATGGCTCTTATTGGATTTTGTCGGACAAAAGTGGTAGGCAGAGCCGGGCACTCCGGCAAAGACAAAGGCGCGCAGGGCCGCGAGATTGACGTCCTAATATTCCCATTTGAGGGACAGGGAGCGGGTTATTCTGGTGCACAGGAGAGGGAACAAAAATGTGTTCACTTTTGTTCCCCTTCAGGAGGCTTTTTTTTTTTGTGTGGTTTTTGTTCGAGCAGAAAAGCTCTGAGGTCTCCAGCCGCGAGGCTTCAGGGGGGCAGCCGGGCTGGAGGTGATGGCAGCGGGGAGGCGTCTGTGTGAAAGAAGAGGGTATTATTGCTACAAGTTTCACCATTTATACCGATGTGAAAAATGGAGAGTTTTTAAGGAGGGAGGAGGGGAGGAGGGAGAGAGGCTATTATTTCACTTTAAGGGGTGTTATTTCAGCCAGACCCATGTTATTCAGGTAACAACGACCACACTGATCCCCGGAGGACGAGTCCAACAAAAATAGCAAATTAAAACGAGAATATGAGAGAATCTACGTGTCAAATGTCCTGCTGGGATATTATATTTATGGATTCAGTTGTTTCTGTTGCAAATCATATCCTCAGTTATTGAATCCATGATAAATGATTAAAAAAAGGGTTAAGGGTTAGGGTTAGAAAAAACAAAGAAATTAAATGAATTAAATTTGTTTTGAAACAATTAATCCATTACACGACGAGTCTTCCAGGAAATCATTTGTTTATCAAAACAAAACGGAGAATTTGCTCCTTTAATTCTATTTTATAACATTGTAAATTAGAGTGGTGTTCGGACAAAAGGAGACGTTTTGGGTTCTAGGAAGTCGTGATATGTAGACTAAATAATGATCGATTATTAAAAGTAATAACTTATACATCAGGGGGGGACTGGCGTTCACACCGTTGGTTTAAAACATTGCATCTATTTAGGAGGCTTCATTATTCATCTTAAGGTCGTGCCGCCTAATTGGCGCTGTTAATTAGCCATTACGCACAAATGAGGGTTTTAAAAAACAACCAATCACACGCTGGGATCAATTTCTCTCACTTTTCCTTTCTCAGTTATGAGAATACAAACCAGCCAATTAATTTGCTGGATTTAATTCTCAAGAAACAACGACGAAAAATGTGTGAAAATCAAGGAGGGGAAATCATCAATTTGCTGTTTTTCTTTCTTTCTTTCTGCTGCGCGTAATTGTTCCTCCGGCCTGAGATCAGTTGTTTGCCTGAAAGCCATTCTTGTGTAATTGCAGCACTCGCGTCCTAATGTGAGACAGAGAACAAACAGCAGGAGACACATTTAGTGTGAAACCTCCAGACCGAATGCGATAAATTATTATTTTCTGGAAAGGAACAGTCTCATAAATGCTCCTGGTGGAGGAAGATTTTAACATGTGTCTTTTATATAAATAAGTTATTTCCTGGCTCTATAAAACTGATACTTTAGATGTCAGGTGACGTTTTAAGGCCAGGTAACATGGATCTGTTATCGGCGGTGATCGCTGCGTCTCCCCGGCTCCTCTCCGTGCCAGACAGCCGGGCTCGGAGCTCAGATTGAGATCTGTCAGTCTGAGCTGTTAACCAGCTGATCTGTTGAGGACAAAACAGCGTTAAAGTGCAGCGGAGCGGCCTGAAGCCTCATTCGTACTAATGGGGATTAATTGCGAGGTAAACAGAGAGCTGATAAGCGGCCGCGGCCCGAGGAGCGGCTCGGCCCGCGGGACAGAGACTGATGGAGGCAAATAGAGACGAGACAGAGAGGCGTCGGGCAGCTGAAAACAACAACAACACCCAGAAGACACCGCAGGCCTGGGAGAATAACCATCGTCATAATAATAATAATAATAATAATAATAATAATAATAATAATAATAATAATAATAATAATAATAATACACTACCACTACTATCGATCACCATCATGTCATAATAAAAGAAATAATTAAAACAATAAATTCAAATTAAATAATAACACTATTATTATTACTACTACTACTACTACTACTACTAATAATAATAATAATAATAATAATACACAATACTACTACTACTACTACTACTAATAATAATAATAATAATACACAATACTACTACTACTACTACTACTACTACTACTACTAATAATAATAATACACAATACTACTACTACTACTAATAATAATAATAATAATACACAATACTACTACTACTACTACTAATAATAATAATAATAATAATAATAATAATACACTACCACTACTATCGATCACCATCATGTCATAATAAAAGAAATAATTAAAACATTAAATTCAAATTAAATAATAACACTATTATTATTACTACTACTACTACTAATAATAATAATAATAATACACAATACTACTACTACTACTAATAATAATACACAATACTACTACTACTACTACTAATTCTACTACTGATCACCATCGTCATATCATAATAAAAACAAATCACATTAAATAACTCTATTACTACTACTTATCATCAAAGTGATTAAACAAATAAATATAATTTAAAATTAGAATAATTAATAATAATAAGTCATACAAAAATAAAAATAGTTACTACTTCTAATCATAATAATACACACTACTACTACTACTACTACTACTACTACTAATAATAATAATAATAATACACAGTACTACTACTAGCCTACTACTACTTATCACCATCATCATGTCATAATAAAAACAAATATCAAAAATCATAAAAAAGAATACAAATTAAAATAATTAAATTAAATAATAATACTATTACAACTACTAATACTAATAAAAAGAAATAAGTTAACTGACTTAAAATAATAATAAAAAACAAACAATACGAATTATCAAATTTAATAATAATATTTAACCATGATTATCATGATAAGAAGTAGTAGAAAAAGAAGAAAATAAATAATAATAATCATCATGCTCATATTGTTGCCTTAGTAACCATTGTGATCTATGTTTAAGACTGATGATTGTTCTAAGTTTTACATTAAACTAAATAAATAATTAAAAAAAATTAACATCAAATACAGGTGGAAATACAGGAGTAGTAGCAGCAGAGTAAAAGTACACATAATACTGCAGAGTTCAGAGTTTTATATTAAACAGTAGGATATTGCTTCTCCTACTTTATACAGATTACACTTTCTTAAACCAGCGGATCAGCTTTCACACTGCACTCTCTTTAGAAACAGATTTGATAGTTTATAGCTTTTTCTTCTTCTTTCCTGCACTGTTTAATCATACATTCTCTATGTACAATCTTATATAAAGAAAATATGTATAAAAACTACTAGAGAAAGTAGCAGAAGTAGAAAGTAGCAGAAAATACGTCACCCTCGAGTTCAGCATTTTGGTCGTCGCCAACTTGGTTTCTTTTGCAACCAGCAGAAGGAAGGTACCATATTTGGAGTGTGGAGGAGCGACGGGTGGATCAGAGCGGCACCCTTACTGGATCAGGACCCAACTGGATTCTGGCGTTGAGGCTGCTAACAAAGTTAGCTTCAAAGTCGACTTTAAGTGTTAAAGTCGTCTTACATGATGAGTAGAGAATATTTTCCATTTTAGAAAACTATAATTGCTTAAAAAGTTAATTTCTAAAATGTTAAGGCGTACAGCATGAGCTTTATGATGCATACATATTTGATTTGAAATGGAAACGAATATTAATTTCAAAATAAAACGGTTTATTGTGAGTCCATCGACCCGCGATGTTGAGGACGATTATTTACGATACAATTAGTTAAATGGATTGTGGTCTCTTTGTGTGTATGAGGGTTAGGAGAGTGTTTCCTGGCTCGCTCTCCATTTCTGTCATAACACCCACATGTTGCTGCAGGACTCACACGGCTCCTGTGATTGGTCATTAGAGGAGTGAGACTCCGCCCGTCGGCGGATCAGTGAGCCTCTCAGAGCTGACAGGCCCGGACACGGCTGCATTCACGGAGACACTGGCTCAGAGCAGAGACTCCACAGCAGGTACATTACATAGTATAACTGCTAACAGCAGCAGTAATACTACTACTAGCAGTACTACTACCAACACTACACGTCAACCTACCAGTAATACCACCAGGATTACTGCTACAGCAGCTCATGCTCCTGGATGAGCTGCTAGATGGCAGAAAGGAGCTGCTGGCAGAGATGGGACTTGACTTGGGACTTGCCCCTCTAAGACTAGAGACTTGATTTGGACTTGCAACACAAAGACTAGAGTCTTGACTTGGACTTGCAACACAAAGACTAGAGACTTGACTTGGACTTGCAACACAAAGACTAGAGACTTGACTTGGACTTGCAACACAAAGACTAGAGACTTGACTTGGACTTGCAACACAAAGACTAGAGACTTGACTTGGACTTGCAACACAAAGACTAGAGACTTGACTTGGACTTGCAACACAAAGACTAGAGACTTGACTTGGACTTGCAACACAAAGACTAGAGACTTGACTTGGGACTTACCCCTCTAAGACTAGTGACTTGACTTGGGACTTGCCCCTCTAAGACTAGTGACTTGACTTGGGACTTACCCCTCTAAGACTAGTGACTTGACTTGGGACTTGCCCCTCTAAGACTAGTGACTTGACTTGGGACTTACCCCTCTAAGACTAGAGACTTGACTTGGGACTTACCCCTCTAAGACTAGTGACTTGACTTGGGACTTACCCCTCTAAGACTAGTGACTTGACTTGGACTTGCCCCTGAAACACCTGAGACTTGACATCAGATCCACCCGTCGCTCCTCCTCAGTCCAAATATGGTCACTTCCTTCACTGGTTTGCAAAACCTCCAAGATTTGTTGACGACCAAAATGCCAAAACTCGAGTCCACAAACCGGACGGGCAGCGTCACCATGACGACCAGACCAAGTCCGTGGTAGAAAACAGAACTACTATTAGCAGTGGAACGTACCAAGTGTACTTTGTATTTTCTGCTACTTTCTACTTTGTGTATAAGAACATTCTACTTTTTCTAAATAGTTTCTGTAAAACATGTAAAAGGTTTTACTAATGTTTAAAGAAAGTGAGGTAAAAAGAAATAGTTATGAATGTGACTAATAATCCATAATCAGCCGCAGCATCGTGCATATTTGTCAGATCTCTCTTTAAATGAGAGATCCAGCAATTGAAAATGTGACACTTCCAAGCTTCGGTGCAAAGTGGCCTTGGGAGGCTGCACATCGTCTCCACGGTGACGCCCGCCGACGTCATGGTGATGGATGCAGCGATGGATGAGGATGTTTGGGAAACGTCGCTCTAACTGGTTTCCTCGGGGTCGGCCGGCCGGCTGGGAGGAGGAGGAGGAGGAGGAGGAGGAAGGCCGGGCCAAGAACGCCGGCCGAGGCTCGTCCATCAAACACAGATATCTAAATATTTACCCTGAGGTCCACATTCGTCCGTCCGCCACCGCAGCTTTGCTTTCTGGGGTGAAAAACGTTATGTTTCTGGGAAGATACGCGAGAAATACGGTGTTTACCCGATGCTACCCACAGAGATTCATCCCCGGCTGTCAGCGCTCACAATAACACGCGTAAATCCCAGCGCAGCATCTTCACTGAAAATCATTAGGGTCGTAAATCCTGGAGCTTGGTGCGCCAGCTGGGGAAGTCTGGGCGGGAAGCATGTTGGACTTCCACCAGCAGCTGATAGCCGGGTGCTGTTGAGCAAGGCACTTAGGACACAGCTGATGGATGTCCATCAGGAGGAGATCGTGGTGAATGAATGAGATGCACGTTTTTTTGCTAATTCCACCCGGATTCATTGCAAGAATCTAAGAAGACTGACATTAGATTAAAATAATCCACATTTACAGCCTTCTCCATCAGATGGTTGCGGAACAAAGATCCACCATGATGATGATATTCACTCTGAGATAAACCCGATGGGAGGTTCTAGTCTGGACCAGACGCCAAGGATCTCCATCAAGAGACACTATTACGTTCATTTCTTCTTCTGTTCTAAGAGGCTGAGATATGGTATCTGGTACTCACATGAAGAGGATGACCAATCAGAGCAGAGGGGGCTTTTTGGGGAGGGAGGGGCAGCAGGTCATACAGACACGTTTCAGAGAGAAGCTGATAAGAGCTGCTGCAGCAAGGCCTGCTGGGAAAAAATACATAAAAGCATGTAAACCTTGTTCTAGTAAGAACCTGAAATACTAGTATCAACCAGAAAAGTTCCTCTTTGATGTTTATAAACTAGAATCAACCTTTTGGTAACAGTTGCTTTTTCAGTCCACTAGATGGTGCCGAGTTGTTCAAATCAAATGTACACTTTCCTGGTTTCTGATTGGAGGTGTATGCATCACTGGAGGGGGAACGCATCCATCACCTTCATGGAGGTTCAGGGCGTTGTTCCTCTGGAGGTGTCCGACTCTAACTCTAACACACACACACACGAGTATGCTGCTGATCTCATTATGATGGATGCTGTTTAGAGTTCACACTGATCCTCTACAGCCACTGGGAGTATGACCACACACACACACACACACACACACACACACACACACACACACACACACACACACACACACACACACACACACACACACACACACACACACACACACACACTTCATGTGTCGTCTCCACACACGCCTGATGTTGACATTGGCTCTGACCAGACCTGCCGCCGTGTGACCTCGGGCCACTGCATGACCTCACTTCCTGTCGACTAATGGGATCTCCTTACATTTGAGAGGGGGTGAGAAGGGGGGGCATTAGGGGGTAAAGTAAGACAAGATGAAAGACAACATTTGAGGTTGTAGGCCGCAGGCAGCAACAACAAACATGGGGCCTGGAGTGAAACCGGATCCTCAGAGACGGAAGGTGGTGATGGTCTCAGTCTGCTTGTGGAGTCCTGCTGTCAGCTTTCAACCAGGAATACATGAACTTCATCTCTATAACAGCCGGGTGAACTACAGAGGGCCTGAGTGGACAATACAGCCTCATCAGTGCTCGTTTGTGCTTATGAACCAACAGATTTGGCAGTTTGAGGTCAGGGAGGGTCTTCCATGTAGCAGCACCTCCTGCTGGTTGGTCATGACTCCTGCAGGAGTTCAACACAGCAGAACCTGAAAGTCATCATTTCTCTGATGCTGGTGTGGAGGTTAAAAAAAAAAAAAGTTTATATGATATCATGTATAGTATCTCCGCAAAAATATATTCTTAGTGTAGGGAAAAAAATAAATTAAATATGTATATTAATATATATATATATATATATATATATATATATATATATATATATATATATATACACACACACACACACACACACGTTTAAACAATAAAAATAACCAACAATGAAAAAAATATATATATTTTTTTTAAATGTAATGTAATGTAAATATATGTATGATAATGTATATATATATATATATCAACATAAAATAAGAGGAAAAATCATCACCAAAAATTAATCTAGGTCATGTTTGGCATTTTTCTTAATAAATTAACCAAATTATTGGTTAAAACTTTCCGTGTATAATTAATTTGCTAGTTGTTACAGCGATTAATACTTTCAACTCAATTTGCACCAACCTTTATAAATATCCATTTATTAATTTTGTTGTAACAAGCTTCAAGCGGAGAGAAATTATCTAACGTAAAATATAAATAACTACAAGTTAATAGATGAATAAAATCAGCTGGGAAGTTGAACCATAAAATGTCTTGGGCCATGAAAAAAATAAAATAAAAAAAGGGTTGAAAGTATGACGAGGAGACGGGCTTGAGTTCTCTCTTTGCGAGCCAGCACCAAGAGAAGACCCTGCTTCTGCGAGGAGCTGCCTTACACGTTTATTTACAAGTCACAAAATACAGGCGTCGCTGTCAAACAGTGTTCAAGCATTTCACATTAGTGTCGCCGAGCTCCGCCTTCCCCTCGTTTGTTCTGAGTCTTTGGTTCCCCAACCCCGAAACTCTGCTTCACACCACCAACACTCTTTTACCCATTTCATTATTTTGCATACTATTTAAAGTTAAAACTGAGTTTAAATAATGCAGGTTTATCTGTGTTACTTCCAGGTGACGTCTTCTTGTCAGCTGATTTTTTTTTTTTTACAGCTTTTCAATATTTATATAATTCAACATAGTTTCGCTTTAGCTGGGTAGAGCTTGGGTTTATATATATTTATATGTAATAAACTATAAATTATGTACAATTTGATCCTCTTTTATGGCTTCAAAACGCAATATCACGTCTCTATCCAAGGATTCTTTGTAGCAGTTGTGCGTTGGATGTATGGCGGCTAACGGAAGGCATGTGTACTTGTTTTAAAGACAAAGATACTTTTTTTTTATCCTAGCAATGATAAAATATGCTATTATGGGCCAGGATACTGTGCGTTTAAAAGAACTAAACAAAAAATAACCATAAAAGTGAAGGTGAATACTCGTGCCGGTTTTTCTTGTTCCAAAACTTAACAAAAAACAACAAAAAAATTAAATTGTAAAAATGTGCTGGCAGGAGTCTGTTAATAAACCAGTGACAATCCTACAGATGTGCGTGTGAACGACATTAAACTGTTCTTCAAAAGGAATACTTATTTTTGTTTTGTGTTTTTTAAGTTGCTTTGAGTGACCGACCTTCATTTCATGTTTCCTCTCAAGGACACAAACACACAGTGGGTCGCTCAGTTCAAGCTGTGACGAGATCAACTCTGGTCTCGGTTGATCTCTACGGAGTCCACTCCACTTCCACCGGTCGCTGTAACACACGCACACGCACGCACGCACACACACACACGCACACACGCGCACACACACGCACGCACACACACGCACACACACACACGCACACACACGCGCACGCACACACACGCACGCACACACATACACACGCACACACATACACACGCACACATGCACACACACACACACACACACACACACACACACACACGCACACACACACGCACACACCCCGTTTCACTCAAGTGCTGAATACTTGAGTGTTTTAAATCCCCAAAAAAAGTCTGACTTAAAAAAAGAAAGAAAAAGGAATAAATTGCAGGCTGCGTGTCGCCAGTAGTGACATGAATTAATTTGAAGAATTCTTCTTCTATTTGCTCGATTCAATGAAAATTATTTCCTTCCTCCTTCAAGGATTCAAACTAATTTGATATCAGATTCTGTTTCTCCAGCTGTTCAGCTGCCAGGACGACTTGTGTTGTTTCTGTGCTCTGTACACACTGGGACTGTAACTATGAGGTTAAAGCAGGATTTCTAGATCTTCCGATCTTTTTTTACCGGGGAAATGTATAAATAAAGAAATGCTACAATTCCCAGAGAGTTCGTTGGTAGTGAATGTTAACATCTCAGTCAGCACTTTAACGTCAGTCACAGTTGTTATTTGTAAATCCAGTGTCGTTGAGTTCAGGGACAAAACAAAAGTTAAGTGCTGGCAAACTGAAGGCGCTTGAGGGGAAGTGACCTTTTATGGGCGTCATCCTACAAGAATAATACACTTTTTGTTAGCCAATACAAGGGTTTGGTCAAGTTGAGGGAGACTTGCCCAACTTCCTGTTGGGCATTTTGAGGGCCCTTTTCTTAACCGATGGTTATTGATCAACATCTAATACTGAAGCATTCAACATTGCCTCGTACGGAGACGAACAGACGTCAGTAAACTAAATAAAAGGTTGGGCTCAAAGACTAAAATTCTCCCGATGTTGCGTAATGAACCCCGTAATGGTGAACCTCAGTACCCGATCAGACGGCGTGCTGTTTATTTGTCGGCGTCCCGATCTCCACGCAGCCGTCTCTCGTGCTGCCGCTTGGTGATGATGTACTTGAAGAACTCGTAGACGGACCAGCTGATGGCCGTGGAGGGCGTCTGGTAGATGACCCGAGCCTGGACGCCTTTGAAGAAGGCCGGCACGCCTCCTGTCCTGTACACGGTCCGAAAGGCCTCGCCGAGGCCAGAAATGTGGGGGCTGTTAGCTGCTCTGACCGCCCCGACTGCGCCGGCTGCTGCCTCGGCCTGGATCACGTGTATGGCCTGGGCCTCCTGCGTGTTGAGGAGGGTCTTGCAGACGTCGAGGGGCGTGGTGACGGCGGCGGCCAGGGCTCCGGCCATCGCACCGGACACTACGTGGGAGGAGGCGTTGTACTGTCGGTGGGGGTTGAGCAGCTCCTGCAGGTACTCGTAGGTCATGAAGTGCAGCGCCTGGAAGGGCACGTTCATGGTCAGCTGGGTGGTGTAGCTGCGGTAGAAGGCCGCCGGCCCCTCGTGCCTCAGCAGGGACCCCACGCAGTCCAACACGCCGCGGTACGGCGATTTGAACATCTGCATTCGCTGTTTCACAACTGGGGGGTGGGGGTGAAGCATAAGAGATGAGATGGGAACACGAGAAATACGACTAAATACGACTAATGGCAATAATGGGAGGAATAGCTGGGACTTTCATAAGTAATCTGTCATTAATTGAAAAACAAATAAGCATAACTATTAGAAGCCTAATGCTTTACAAGAGGATAAGGGCATGCCACCTGTACACATCTATTCCTGCTTATCCTGTGCAGAGTTACGTACACTGGCTTTATTAAAAGTAGTATCCTCTCCAATTTTTTTTTTTTTATTATATTTATATATATATATATCCTTTTTTGTTTTTTCTATTTTGTTTTATGATTATTTCTTTATTGGTTAATTTATTATCATTATTTCCTTTCATATTTTTACTATTATTATTATTTATTATATATATTTATTTATTTTTTAGGTTAATTTATCACCATTATCATTTTAAATTTTTACTTTTATTATTTTAACTTATAACTCTTTTGATGTGCATGTGTATATAGATATACTCGGGAGAATGCATAAGTAAGCATCATCATTTACCTACTGCTATGATTAACTTAGTTATTAAATACTATTTATACTATTTACTTATTATTTGTAGGTACGCAGATGTATATAATTATCTGTGAAAAGGGAAAGTAGAATCACAATCACAATGAATCACCGTGATATAAGACAGCTGTGAAGAGGATTCATGTTGAGTCTGTAAAGCTTGTTGGTAAATACTAATAAATGGAAAAATAAATTGTTGCAGTAACATTTGGGTTTACAGCCGTCCAGCAATAAAGCTGAGCCTGTAGCTCCCTCTAGTGTCCTGATGGCAGAATGACACCACTGGGGGATTTTCTTTATGGGTCTTTGAAGGAGGTCTATCAATAGACCAGCAGCAGAATGTAGCATGGTTGTGAGGGTCAGGTGACCCGACAGAAGCGAAGAAGGAGGTTTTTTTTTTTTTGTACCTTCAGCTGGATTCATGATGGCGTCGTGCAGCACTGTGGCCATGCAGCCCGCCACTCCTGCAGGACAGAGAAACCAGGAAGAGGAAGTTAAAGCCTCGACTACAGTGACCTCCGTTCACCATCACAGACATTTAGATATATTTGGGCGTGCATCGTACCGACTGCAAAGTGACTGTTGGCTCCCGGGTGGATGGCGTCGCTGAGCGAGAACTTGATCTTCTCATAACTGGCGAAGTAGAGAGCATGGGCAGGCCCCGCCCCCACCGCCAGCACATTCACGCCTCTGATTGGCCGCCACAAGCCCTCCGTCCGCACGATCTGTCGCAGGGCGTCCATCACGTTCCTGTAGCGGGCCCCAGGCTCCGGGTGCAGGCTCTGCATGCGGGTCTGGTACGAGTGGGAACAAACGTTAGACACGTTAGTGAATTACATATTAATGCAATTTATGTTTATCAGACTGCTTGGCCTCTGGTAGCGATGTCTGCAGCGTTCCAGCTTTGTCATAATCTAAAAATCAAATGGACAAAGGCCCAAAATACATACATAATCCATCCATTTTAGTAAGATGGTCTAACTTTTTTCATAATTCCTCCAGCTTTACAGAACAGGAGAATTCTTGAGATAAAAATGCTCAAACTTTAACAACATGATAAATGTTTACATGACACAGGGATCCTCCACCTTTTCCAAAGTCAAATTCAAGCACTTTTCAAGCATTTCAAGGTGCATTTTCACCTTCCAACTGTGTTAAACTACGTGTTTGTATCAATACAATCCTCAGTATTCAGTCTACTTATTATGTCACTTGTTCATCACATTAAATGAGATGTTATTGTCCTCTAAACAACCAACATGATGTTTGGAGACAGCTTTTTACAGAAGGACCACATCAAGTTCATCATCAAGTCATTTCTCATGCAGAAATGACAGAAAATGCTGTTCTGTGTTCTATCTTATATGTCATCACATAGAACGGTCTTTTCAAGCACTTTCAAACCTTGAAAACACCACACAAACGTTTTTAAAGGATTTCCAGCACCCGTACCAGGCCTGATGAGAGCAAAATGTGATCAAACTGAAAGACAGAATAAGCCTGGATGACAAACACAGAGAGCAGTTTCACCACTCAAACGACTACAGTCAGTCGTCGACCACAAACCACAAAGAGGAACGAGAGCGCTGAACGCAGACAGGAAGTGGTTCAAAAACCAAACACTCAACTACAACTCACTGTTGCACAAAGGAACATCAGTGACTGAGATGGTGCAATCTGCAAACTTTTTATGAAATGCAATATGGGAACTGCCCCCCCCAGAGGTAAATATTTACAGCATGACGGCCGGCTGGAAGGCTTACATGGACATTCCTGCTCCCTCACTTCCCTCAAATGCTCAGTCATCCACAATATCTGGATAGAAATGTCACAAAATGCTGTTTTCAGTCCGTCAAATATGGAGATCTTCTTTTCTCTGTTCTATCATAGATGTCATCACATACAACACACATTTATAGACCTTTATTCTGGTGAAATAACTGATTTCATCCCTCGGGTCATCGTCTTTACAACAGATAGTAAAGATTATTGATTTGTATCATGTGTCATCCATCCTTCTCTTCACATTAGTCCGGCTGGTTTCAATACAGCAGGGAATGTTTTCCTTTGTTAAAAAAAAAAAACTCCACTAAGCAAGACAAGCATGTTTTATGTTAGCCACATTACATTGCTTGCGGACTCCTACAAGGAAATAAATTAGATTTTTTTTTACTTTCCCAGCAATGACCTCAAATTCAATGTGCCGTGAGGAAGGGAATCACGTAACTACATGCCCAGTTTAAAAACAATAAAATCAGTTTCCATTTCTGATGAAACGGTTCTGCAGTGTGTTTCAGTTTTACATCTGTAGTTCCCGAGTATCACACACCCGAATCTCCAATCAAAGACCTCACTGTGGTGACGTAGAGGTGTTTTATGGTTTTACGTTACTGTGTGAAGCAACGAGGAACCAGGAAAAGTCTAAAACTGGGTGTGGAGATAAAAGGTGTTGACCAACCGGAACCTACGATTGTGTTAATAGAGAAATCTTGGGATGGAGGAAGTTGGCCACAAAACATTACTGTAAAAGCCCACATACTTTTTGTCACGCACTTCCTCCTTTCTACTCCAACTTTGTGGCTCAAACGGGCACCAAATCGTTCACATCCTGTTATTAATTTACAAATCATATTTCTCACTTTTTTGTATGAACTCAATTCAGGTTTTTCTAAGACATAATAATAATACATTTTATTTGTATTGCACTTTACATTTCAGCAATCTCAAAGTGTTACAGAGCAGGTTAAACTATAAAGGATATTAGCAGAATGCTTTTTTGAAAAGATATGTATTTAGGCTGATATTTCCCAACATTAAGACACAGCAGGATGGTTTAGGTTTAAAAATACTTTCGTTTTTTTGTTCAGTGCTTTTCCAGAAGTGATGAAACTAATGGTCAACATTTTGTGAGAATTACAAGATAACTATAATTCTGTGACGAGTCAAAGATATGTCCAATCATCCGGTATGAGATGTGAGAATAGGACATTCTGCTGTGCACAATGTGACTGATGTAACAGTTTGCAACAGAAACTCTCATAACAAAGACCTGTAATCAGGTCCCAGGCTAATTTTTCAACAAATAAAAAATTCTCCGAATTGGAGGAGTAAATCAAATTAATTATAGTGAACAAGAGTTTAGATTGACCACAGCTCAGAGAAACAGGCAAGAACTGTTGTATGTTCTGCGTTACAAAACGCTTCAAATTCAATAACAGTCTAAAGAATGTATTTAACTAATGGGGGTATTTACATTCTGTACAAGAGTTAATTAATATAAATGTTTAATAAATACGTTTCATGATTTCTTCACTGTCCCCGATTGATTTTAATATCTACTGCGTCAGAACGGTGGTAATTGAAAGTGAGGTTGTGTAGTTAAAGTGTACATTAACAGTAACCGGATAACTAGTGAATCTAACAACTTCGAGTGTGTTTTATTGGACTGTAATAAACACTGATAGGTGACATAACCGGATAGTTTAATGACCAATTCAGACAACCATATAAATCCTTGGTATGGTGCGTTTCATCTACAGGAATTCATCCTGTTCTGTCGATCTGAAGCTCAAATCTGTGGCTTTCATTTACTCATAATATCTGTTAAAGTTTAACTGTCCACTTTACGGGTTTTATCCACATTAAATCCTCCGAGATGATCTTCACAATCGCAAACAAAATAGTCACATCAAACAACATCTGTTTTTGATTATCTAACAGAGATATATGCGCCCAAGTGAGAGCAGGGGAAATACATGCAAGTTTTTCGATGTGTCCGATAATGGAAGGGGGGAGCAACCGTTGCTTTTAGCTAGCATGCTAGCATACATAATGGCTAGCTAAATTGTGAAGACAACTGTCAGATTGTTTGTTAAATAAATGTCGAAAATTAAAAGCTGTGCTGTTATAAACACACATACAGTGTTGTGTTATGTCCGTTTTGCGTAATGTTAGTCAGTTAACTGACCTCTGTTAGCAAGGTTATCCCCGTAGCTTGTAGCCTGCTAGCTTGTAGCCTAGCCTATGTACGCGAGCTCGGGCTTGTGTTCGGGCCTACGTTAGCTCCGGTGGTTAACAACCAGCGACTGCTTGGTTTCAGGGTGACATGATACGGGCCTGGACGCGGTATGGTTAATATGTTGATACCTTGACACAGTCGATGGGGTACATGAGGCAGTGCTCCATGATTCCAGCCACGGATCCAGCCAGCATGTGTGTGCTGGTCGCGGCTCCTTGGGGCAGCCCTTCATAGTCTATTTCTGGCTCCGCGGAGGTCGATGGCTCCGGAGTCGCTCGATGCAACAACGCCGGGGCAAAGTCTTGTGCCGGGACCAGTCTCGGCGAGAGAGAGCTAACGAATCCCCCCGCCGTGGCGTCCAGGAGCCTTCCGCCCATCCATCGGAACTCTGCCCCGGCTGCAGCGCCTGTAGCCCGGCGGTCGACGCCCGGTGCTTCCACGGACGTTCGCCGGGACACGAACCCGTCCGCTTCCATTCCCCAGTGGAAAACGAGTTGTTTTTTACTCCGTTTTAGCCTGTCGAAGTTCTGCGACCCGCCGGCTTGGTGTTAGTCTACCCGGCAGTTTAACGAGTATATTCCGGGAGAGTCTTTGGCGGGTCGCTGACGCGGCTGCTACTGCGCGCGGCACAGCCAGGCAGCTGAAGCCGGGGTCCAAGGTGGGCGGGAACCTTGGTGGGTTTGTCACTGCGTCACGCTAGAAGGCTGAAGCTCATTCGTCAGGCTTGACCGTCAATCACTAACAGTTCCCTTCCCATTGGCCTATTCCGTCATGAAAATGAGGCGGGCAGACCGGAGAGTATGGAGGATCAGCGTTGAGGATTATGTAACACCGGGAAATCACATGTATGTACGGGAAGTGTTTTAACCGGGACGTCCCACATTGGAATCGTAACGGAATCGGAATATGTTATACGGGAACTTTGTTTTATCCCCAGATTTATTTATTTTATTTTTCTAAATGTACTGTCACATGTCTGATCTGCTGTATCTATCTATTTATCTAACACATTTTATCATCTGGTTGTGTTTATTCCTACAGCACCGAATGCAGCATACGTTCTTCTCCACTCGGAACGTACGTGATGACGTAGCCACACGGGCCAGCCTCGACCGGAAGTCTTTAGTTGTGTTTCCCGATCACTTCCCTTTCCTTCGGCTCCCCCTCCTCTTCTTCTCCTTTTAAAATAATCTCGTGAATAAGCAGCGCAGACAGGAGCAGGGAGACACGTTATCATCATCGACTCGCGTCGAAGAAAACAACTCGCTGACGGACCGTAGCTGTCATGGCGGACGTCTAAGGTAGGTGAAGAACCGTGAGAGGGTTTGTTAGTAACTGACACTCACGCTAGCTAGCTGGCTAGCTGCTATATGTGAACGCTATAAGATATAATAACATGTCTTCTTTGTGTGTCGTTAGTTCCGTATAGTTGTCTCTGTTCTGCTTTCTTATATATATATATATATATATATATATATATATATATATCTGTCAAATAGCGCCAGTTACTCTTCTTCTACGGTCCTAAAAAGAGCTGGAGTTACCTCCATATGTTGATAATCCTTTATATATTATTGTATACCTATTCACTATCATATATTTCTACTCATTTATTTGGCTTTTGACACCGTATAGGGTGTTGATTTTTATGATTTTATGTGTATACGTGCATATTTTTTTTAATCTTGTGCGGGCAGTGCATTTTATTTATTTCATTGTATTACTTTTCTCTTTCTGTTGTTTACTTCATTTTATCTTGTTGTGCAGCACTTTGGAAACATTGTGTTTGTTAAATTCTCTCCCTCCTCTTCCTCCCTTTAAGGCAGAAGTAGCGCCTCGACTCTGCATCCCAATCCGACTGCAGGCATGAGGTGACGTCTGGGACATCTTGTGTTTTAGCCGAGCGGGACACATGGCCAGGTAATAAAAGTCACACCGGCGGATTTAAACCGGCCCCCTCAGTGTTCTCATTCTAGTCTTTTTGCCCTACAGGATCACGTTCTCCTGTCTGCCGGCCTCCTGGTACTGCAGCCTGTCCTTGCTGTCTCTCTGCTGTGCTCCCAGGCAGAGGCTGCTGCTGCTGCTCTTCATCACCTCCCTCCTCCTCCTCCTCGGGACCTACCAGGGGCAGCTGTGGGGCTCCAGGCAGCGGCGGCCCGGGTACCGAGTCAACAAGTGAGTGCATGTCAAGAGTTTTGGGATTCACTAGGGTTCTTCGGAAAAAAAGTTTGGGATCAAATCATTTTCCCAGAAGATCTCTGCTCTAGAGCCTGAGGATTATCAGTTCACGATGTAGATCGACATGCACATTTATTTTCTTATCAGGGATTCATAGAACAACTCCCGGTGAGGTGGCATGTCATAAACTTGCATAACTGTAAGGCTGTTACATCATCACACACACACACACACACACACACACACACACACACACACACACACACACACACACACACGTACGTGTTGACCGTATGCTGTTCTCACCGTGGAAACGCAGCTCAACTGTGAACCGAGCCAGCTGATCTGAGCTCTGTGAGGACGGTTATCTCATCTGTTTCTGAAGACTTGAACTCTGTGAGACTGACTGCAGCTGGTGTGTGTGTGTGTGTGTGTGTGTGTGTGTGTGTGTGTGTGTGTGTGTGTGTGTGTGTGTGTGTGTGTGTGTGTGTGTGTGTGTGTGTGTGTGTGTGTGTGTGTGTGTGTGTGTGTGTGTGTGTGTGTGTGTGTGTGTGTGTGTGTGTGTGTGTGTGTGTGTGTGTGTGAAAATAGTTGGTGATTATATTTCTGTGGATCTGTTAGTGGAATTAGTTTTCCTTTCATTTGTGGTCCTTCTGTAAAAAGCTGTCTCCAAACATCATGTTGGTTGTTTAGAGGACAATAACATCTCATTTAATGTGATGAACAAGTGACATAATAAGTAGACTGAATACTGACCATTGGATTGATACAATGGAGTTTACCACAACTGGAAGGGGCTGGAAAAGCATGGAAATGCACCTTGAAATGCTTGAAAAGTGCATGAATGTCACTTGGAGAAGGTGGAGGAACCCTGTGTGATAGAAAGGCGTGTGTTCTCCTGCAGGTACTTCTCCATCGCAGAGTCCATGGAGGTCACCGACGTCTTTGATCCGTCGCTGAACTACGGGATCGTGGTGGACTGCGGCAGCAGCGGCTCCCGGGTCTTTGTGTACTACTGGCCCCCCCACAATGGGAACCCTCACACCCTGCTGGACATCAGACAGATGAGGGACCGCGACCGCAAGCCGGTCGTCAAGAAGATCAAACCTGGTGAGGAAGAGGAGCTCCGTTTGTCACAGCAGTTTGTTTTTTATTGTAACAGTAAAAAACTAAATACAAAAATGTTATATTTCATTCATTTAGTACTTTCAGGCATGGTTGTTGAACCTTGGTGTGCCAGCGAGAAAATGAAGGACAGAGTGTGAAAGAGAGAGGAGGGAAAATCCCATAATGAAAACAAAAAAGATTTCTTGGCTCTGAATATGTTCAGACAGCCTCGTTCTTAGTATTTCTGTCGATGTTACTTTGTAAAATACTGAGTTATTCCTGCAGAAAGGACCTTTTTTTCTAGTTTAATCTCAGTGGCAGCAGATGGATTCCAGGAAGTAACCCGGACCCATCGGGTGCAGCAGTTTAAGGCCACGTGGAACTAAAAAGTGCTGAATCATTACCACCCCTACCTGTTCATAATCATTCACAATGATTTGCGGTGTAAGAATACTAATTATGCTAATGATCCATTCTGAATCAAAGAACACAATCGGAGGCCTTAAAGTGCTGCATAAACTGCTGTCAGTCACTAGAGTTACTTTTCCCCGCGGGTCCTGATGACGCAGGAGGACCGTCGGCCAATCAGAGAGTGACATGTCGGTACGCGTCACTTCCTGCCTTCAGCTTCGTGGTGGTGATGACATGAAGTCATGTGACCGTGGTGTCGTTTTGTTTACAGCCCCACTTTATTTTTTTTTAGTTCTGCCCATTGTCTTCACATTTCAAACATCTTCACAGAACGTAAGAATCCTGAACGTTCGTTTCCCACACATGCTGGAGCTAAAAGGTTCTCCTTTTGGGTCTCCCCCCCTCTCTCTCCCCCCCTCTCCCTCTCTCTCCCTCCCTCTCCCTCTCTCTCTCCCTCTCTCCCTCCCTCTCTCTCCCCCCCTCTCCCTCTCTCTCCCTCCCTCTCTCTCTCCCTCTCTCTCCCCCCCTCCCCCCCTCTCTCCCTCCCTCTCTCTCCCCCCCCTCTCTCTCTCTCTCCCCCCTCCCTCTCTCTCTCTCTCTCTCTCCCTCTCTCTCCCTCCCTCTCTCTCTCTCTCTCTCCCTCCCTCTCTCTCTCTCTACCTCCCTCTCCCCCCCCCCCCCCCTCTCTCCCTCCCCCTCTCTCTCTCAGGCATCTCCACCATGGCGAACACACCGGCGAAGGCCAGTAACTACCTCCATCCTCTCCTGAGCTTCGCCGCCGCTCACGTCCCAAAGGACAAACGCAAAGAGACGCCGCTCTACATCCTCTGCACGGCCGGCATGAGGCTGCTGCCGGAGAGGTACGCCTGTGGTTTTTATTCTGTGCCTGCTCATTTCACGGCTTGGGTCTTATTTTAAGGTTATTTTTTCTTGCGAAGCACGTTGTGACCTGTCTTGTCTATCAAAGGTGCTATATCAAATAAACATATTCTAAAAGTCAGCGCATCCGTCCGTCCACTCTGCGCTATGTTCAGTGTCTGGATGTTTCTCTGTGTGCAGCAAGCAGGCCGCCATCTTGGAGGACCTGGTCACTGACGTCCCCCTGGACTTTGACTTCCTGTTCTCCAGGTCTCATGCCGAGGTGATCTCCGGGAAACAAGAAGGTGAGTCGGCCGCTAAGATGCTCGGTTTGAATGTAAACCAGCAGCATCAGGCAGCATTCTATGGAGGGTCCTTTTTAAACTGCTTCCTGTCTGTTTTATTTTGTGCTTCCTGTTCTCAACCCCTGAAGGCGTGTACGCGTGGATCGGCATTAACTTTGTGTTGGGCCGCTTCGATCACGCCGACGAGGGTGAGTGTGACGCTGTTAAAGGCCCCGTCAATGTTGCTTTGTATTCATTCACGTCATGTTTCGTCTTTAAAATAGCAAAGTGTGTGATTATTATTATTATTTTATTTTTAAAGAAAATTATGTATATATGTTGTGCTGTATAATGTACTCCAATTTTGATTTTAATAAACATTTGAATGAAAAAAAAAACTGACATCATGACACTGTAAAACCTTCTACGTCTTCTCAGAGGACGCCACAGTCGAGGTGACGACGGGGTCTCAGAACCAGCAGCCAATCAGCAGGCGGCGCACGGTGGGCATCATGGATATGGGCGGAGCTTCGCTGCAGATAGCCTATGAGGTGCCCGGCGCCATCACCTTCAGTTCGCCGCAGGAAGTAAGGAAGAGACATCCGCCGCAGGAGGAGCGAGAGGAGTTTAGATTCTGGATTCATCATTTGGTCGACAAAACATAATTACGTTCTACTTTCCCCACACTTTATGATAATAAAAGCAGCACATTCCCACATTTAAGAACCATCATCAGGGCTGGTACGGTGCTGGAAATCCTTGAAAACACTTACATTTTAGTGTGGTGTTTTCAAGGTTTTAAAGTGCTTGGATGTAGAATAAAGGTCTTGAAATGTGTGTTGTATGTGATGACATCTATGATAGAACAGAGAAAAGAAGATCTCCATATCTGAGGGACTGAAAACAGCATTTTCTGACATTTCTTTATGAAAAATGACTTTTGATGATGAACAGATGATGAAAATAGTTGGTGATTATATTTCTGTGGATCTGTTAGTGGAATTAGTTTTCCTTTCATTTGTGGTCCTTCTGTAAAAAGCTGTCTCCAAACATCATGTTGGTTGTTTAGAGGACAATAACATCTCATTTAATGTGATGAACAAGTGACAGAATAAGTAGACTGAATACTGACCATTGGATTGGTACAAATATGGAGTTTACCACAGCTGGAAGGGGCTGGAAAAGTATGGAAATGCACCTTGAAATGCTTGAAGAGTGCTTGAATTTGACTTTGGAGAAGGTGGAGGAACCCTGCATCAAATATTTAGGAAAAAACAAAAGCTCTGGTGTTGACATTAAACTAATATTTGATGTTGCGTTATCTGGTCTGCAGCAACGTGATGTCGTCTCTGTTATTATTTGATTTCAGGAGGAGGCGGGGAAGACTCTCCTCGCCGAGTTTAACCTGGGCTGCGACGTCGAGCACACGCAGCACGTTTACAGAGTCTACGTGACCACGTTCCTCGGCTTCGGGGGAAACATGGCGAGGCAGCGTTACGAGGACCAGCTGCTCAACAACACGCTGGTCAAGAACAGGTCGGCAACCACACACCGATATTATCCTCTTCTATAGGTTCTATACATCTCCAACGCCAGAGATGTTATTGGCAGAGAAATAAATGGAATGGAATTGCATACGATACATCCAAGTAGCACAAGTACAATATACTATAGTACAATATACTATAGTACAATATACTACATAGCTGCCTAGTTAAACTAGTTAATACAGATAAAATACAGAAAACAAAACAACTGAAAAACAAAGAAACCACCGGAGATTATAACGGTGTAATCATTGTTTTCCCTAATCACAGCAAAAGTTTATTATTATTATTATTCTGTGACAATTATGTGTCACAACAAAATCAATTAAAAGAAGCAGACAAGAACAGACGGATTCCAATCAGGTAGGGATTGAAGAATGGAGTCTGAACCTCCGTTTCTCAGGTTTCTCACCACGCAGACCGGCCTGAGCGAGGACAAGCCGTACCTGGACCCCTGTCTGCCGCTCAGCCTGTCGGACACGGTTGCCAGGGACAACCACACGGTGTACCTGAGGGGTCAGGGCGACTGGAGTCTGTGTCAAGAGGCCGTGCGACCCTTCCTGGGCCTCCACAACGGCACCATGTCACCGGGCGGCGTCTACCAGGTACCTCTGCCTTCACGTACAATCAGCCGGTTATTGTTGCCATGGCGACGTGATAACACAGTGATTATGACTGCGATATGATGATTTTCTTCATGCATATCTTGTTTTTAAGGTGGAGTACCTTTCTGTTTGTGATGGCAACCAGGATTTAATCCCTCACAGTGTAGAAATGTGTTCTGTTTTTTTCTTTCAGGCTCCCATCAACTTCAGCAACAGTGAGTTCTACGGCTTCTCCGAGTTCTTTTACTGTACGGAGGACGTGCTGAGGCTGGGGGGACAGTATGACAGTCGGAAGTACGCCGTCGCTGCCATGGTATGTGTTTCGTGAGTAACTTGCCTAATATAATTTCACTTCTTCTTCTTCTGAAATGTGTTTTTTTTGTCCTGCAGGACTACTGCTTCACCAAGTGGTCGATACTGAAACAGCGTCTGGACAACAAGCTTTTTTCCCAGCAGGCCGACCTCAGCAGACTCAAGTAAGTCCAGCCGTCTTCATCCTGATCCAGAACCTCTCTGATCCAAAAAAAAGAAAGTGGGGGGTATATTGTGACTCCTCCATAAATTGTTGCACATACATGTGCATATTTATGCCGATGTGTATGGCATAATGACAAGGAATTAGAACTACTAGAATGTTTAGTACATTTCTTAAAGGTCATATTGAACATTTTTATGTAAACGAATAATTTAAAATAATAAAATAAATAATGAAAAAGAATACATTCACAGAGCTTTTAGAAAGGTGCAGAATTCAAGTATCAATACTTGTGAAAAATGTTGACGGGCTGTAATGACGTGTGGCTGCAGCTTCTAGCGAGGCTTGTGAGCCAAGAGTCTGTCTGAGTGTCACTCCACTCCATGAAAACGCAGCTTGTGAAACAAACTGGCAACCCATTGAGGGCGCATGCGCTCCGAGCAACAGCTGTGTTGTGAAGTGAATGCAATTTTATAGCTTTTATAGCTATAAAATATAGCTTTTTATTTTATAGCTATAAAAATGCTATAAAATTGTAAAACACAGAATTTAGAAAAATTTAAATGGAAAACACGGAATTTGGGGGGAAAAAACAGAATCTGGAAAAAATGAAAACCGATTTCATAGGGCCCTAGGTGACTACACGTCCCCCATTGTTTATTATAATGTTTACAGTAACCTACAGGCAGTGGTGGACAGTAACGGAGTAAATTTACTCAAGTACTGTACTTAAGTACATATCCAGAGGATTTGTACTTTACTTGAGTATTAGATTTCTTTGGTACTTATTACTCTTACTTGAATACATTTCCAAGACAAATACTTCTACTTTTACTCGAGTTAATTTCTAGAAAGGCTGAAAAGTACTCGTTACTTTCAGGTCTGCTCTTCTTTTTTTTAAGTACTATTGGACACAAGCTGTTTGTCAAAGAAGGAAACCTATCACACGCTCTCCACGTAAAAGCAGAAATACGTAATCCCTCCCCATGAGGATACATGGGGAGACAGTTTGTTGTGCTCCTATATTGTCCTTCCTGTAAAGACAGGTGACCTCAACATTGAGTTATTGAAAGCAGAGATGTCGTTTTTTGTAAAACAGTGATTCTCAACCAGTGGTCTTTGAGGGGGTTCCAGTTCCCAATGATAGAGAGTTCGTTGGACGGTGCAGGTTCATTTGGTTACAATTTCAATGATTGTTAATAAACATCTGCATCTGCAACATCTGCTGTAGTCCTGTGATCCCATTCATTTTATTTGAAATTTACTCTTACTCTTACTTAGAGTAAATTTAAAAGCATGTACTTTTGGATACTTAAGTACCTTTAAAAGCAAGTACTTTTTTACTCTTACTCGAGTACCATGTCGACTGAGCTACTTTTACTTATAATGGAGTAAATTTTGACCAGTAGTATTTGTACTCTTACTCAAGTACTGGGGTCGAGTACTCTGTCCATCTCTGCTTACAGGTTGGTTTTGAGGTGTAAAGTCATTTTTAATCACAACTGCCCTTTTCCCCATTTAGCAGGCTGCAGACTCTCCACCAGGAGGTGCTGTTCAGTCATTATTAGACTGTACACTACAGACTGTGTGTGTATGTGTGCGCACACACACACGCACACACACACAAGCTGTGAAGGATCTGAGGATTTTGTCATTTATTCCTCTAAATATAACCCGGGCTCAACAGTGAGTTCTGGCTGATTGCTGAACAATTAACACCTCGGCTCGACAGCTGAGCCCGAGTTTTAATTTCATGAAGAAACCGTCGAGGCCAACTGTTCCACCGCTGAACAACACACAAATGATGTCACGGATTTCAGTAACACCCGACTTTGTAGCTCAAATATTGAGGAACAAAGCAGCTATTCTACTGAAAACATGATCTTTTTTTATCATGTTTATCTTTAAATGACAAACTATAAACACCTGAAAGCACAAACAGCAGATTTAAAATGTACAAATGTACAGCTCAGTGTCTCCGGGTACATAGAGGACCACGTAGAGGACCACGTAGAGGACCATAATTATAGATGTATCTCAACTACTACCTCTGTAACTCTGAGTCCCCTTGTAGGCTTTAATATTCCTCACTGCACATCCAGACAGGACTGCAACATTTGTGAGTGAATTGGGACGCAGCCCGACTGAATGAACACCTGTTAACCCCCCCTCCCCTCCCCTCCCCTCTTGTTGACCCAGGTATCAGTGCTTCAAGTCGGCCTGGATGTACGAGGTGTTGCACTCCGGCTTCAGGTTCCCCACCGACTACCCCAATCTGAAAACGGCCCAGCTGGTCTATGACAAGGAGGTCCAGTGGACTCTGGGAGCCATCCTGTTCAAAACACGCTTCCTGCCTCTCAGGTAACGCCGGAGTTACCACACACACACACACACACACACACACACACACACACACACACACACACACACACACACACGGTATAACGGACAGTAGGCATCAGAGCAAGATGGTTGCGTCTCTCATCATGTGACCCCCCCCTTCCTGTCGTCCTCCAGGGACCTCCAGCAGGAAACGCTGCGTCAGAACCACCCCAGCTGGCTGCGCTCCTCCTTCGTCTACAACCACCACCTGTTCTCGCTCTGCATCCTGGTGGTGCTGCTCGCCATCCTGCTCTACATCCTGCGCCTGCGGAGGATCCACCAGCGGGAGCAGCGGCAGGCCGAGGCCCTGAACCTCCTCTGGGCCGAGGAAGGGGAGGCCCTCCTCCCCTGAGGGACCACTACCCCCCCCCCCCCAAGTCCTCAGTGAGCACAGTACCAAACCCATCTGGAAATGACTCACCAGCGAGATTATATAAAGCGAGAAAAACATCAGAGCACAGAGATGGTTGACTTAATGAGGCTGGAAATCAAAACCCTCTGTATGTCCTTTGATGGGGGCAGCTTCAAAACCCCGAACCCGTCTCAGACTGGAACCATGTTCTCTGTTCACTTTCTTCTTTGGAAGAAGAGAATCCACTTTTTGATGCCATTGATATCAAAGCCATGTCTACTTGGATGTCTTTTAAATGTCTTAACTGCTGGACAAGAAGACATCGAGGTCAGGGGGACTGTGGACCAATCAGGATGTGTTTAGGATCATTGAGGTCGTTAACAGGGGGACTGTGGACCAATCAGGATGTGTTTAGGATCATTGAGGTCGTTAACAGGGGGACTGTGGACCAATCAGGATGTGTTTAGGATCATTGAGGTCGTTAACAGGGGGAGTGTGGACCAATCAGGATGTGTTTAGGATCATTGAGGTCGTTAACAGGGGGACTGTGGACCAATCGGGATGCGTTTAGGATCATTGAGGTCACATGACTGTGACGAGTGAGGAATCGTGTTTCTACGACGGTGGATTAAAGCTACTGTAGGAAAAAAACGGAGCCGAGAGCCGGGGGGAAATATTCTGAGAAAAAAGTCGTAAATTTGCGAGTTTATAAAGTCGCAGATTTGCTACTTTCTCACGATGCTTCGTGTTTCCTCCATTCTGGTCTTTGATGTATATTTTATCTCCAGTGCTCCACATTTGTCGCCATCTGTTCTTTTCTTCGAGCGAGTCCCTCGTTGTACATCTTTGAGTTTCTTCGTCTGGCGACAGCAAACCAGAAGCTCTCACTTCTTCTTTTCTTTTCTTTTTTTACCTTTTAAACCTGAAATCCCCTCCGTGAACCTCAACGAGCAGCTGAAATGAGAAGTGATGTAACGCTTCACTCCAGTGACATCACCGCGAGTGCAGCGCCGCTCTTCCCCCGACCATCAAAAGGAACGGGTGTTTCAGTCGATGCCCCCATGCTTCCCGACGGGGGGCGGCTTTTCCTCGAAAGCAATCGTGCTGCAGACCGATGATGTCATCCGCGGAGCTCAGGGCCTCGGATTCTGCTTTTGATACTTGAACGCCACTGATGTCCTGCCAAGATCTCGATCCTGCTCCGATTGTCTGTCGGAGGAGAGACGCAGCCGAGAGGCGTTCCAGCAGAGATCTGCTCTGTCTTTGTGTGATGGTGCTGAGAGCAGACCAGCGGACCCCGAGGCCGGATTCAAACAGACGCCGCCGCCGCCGCCTCGCAATGCAATAACTGAAACGCGTGTCTTATTCTGGTCAAAGAGCTCGGCAGAACGTACAGACGAGATCCCAGTACGCGTTCCAGCATCCAACGGGGTTCTCAAATGGACTTCCAAGACGTTTTAAAGGGGGGGGGGAACCAGTAACCCTGAACCCGGTGTACTGGTTTCATGCCTACTGTATTTCAGAGCCGTTTCCACGACAACGTGTTCAACATAACACTCACAAAAGTATTTTATTTACGTTCTGGACGTTTTGGTTGGAGTAACTCCAGCGTTGCCGTGTAAACTAGCTAAACCTGGTCCCCATGGAAACGGTGACATCACGGCTCCCACTTCGCACGTACGTGTTTGTGAGGATCACCGAGCTGCTGTTATGTTTAACTGTACTGCTTTTTAAATGCAAAGAATTTAGAAACAACATTCCTGTTTTAAGTGAGACCGTTGTCGTGGAAACGAAGCCTCAATGAAGCTGCTTTTCTTTCCTTTTCTGTGTTGTATTAATAAGTGAGTCTCGTGTTCTTTGCTGTTGGACTCGTTCAGCTGTACAACAAACCATGACAATGCAACTATGGATCTGAGAGGCACCTGGTGGTTTAAACTTGTGGTTCAATAATGTTGATTTTTATTTTATTTTATTTTTTTAATTTTATGTGATTTGTATGATTTGTAATGAATGTTTTGCTGATCGATGACGATATCTGTCTGTCTGTCTGTCTGTCTGTCTGTCTGTATGTCTCCTTCTGATTGGTCCCGACCGTGGACCTCGTTCTGATTGGTCTTGATGATGTGCTTTTACCGGCGTTGCTGCCGCTCCTCCTGATGCGTTTCCTGCGGCGACGCTCCAGAACTGGGCATCGTGCAATGATCACCAGTCGTCCACCAAGGGGACACGCCACTCAGATGTTTTAATTCAGGAACCGTTTAACGGCGACGCGAGAGGAAATGATTCCAATCCAGTAAAGATCCTTTTGTAATAAAAAACACTCTGGAGTCTCTGTGTGTGTGACATTTATGCCTCTCTGCCGTCTTGCAGCAGCAGCTGGGGTGAAAAGAACACACAATGAATACACTATATTGCCAAAGGTAGTCACTCACCCATCCAAATAATTGAAATCAGGTGTTCCAATCACTTCCATGGCCACAGGTGTATAAAAGCAAGCACCTCGGCATGCAGACTGTTTCTACAAATGTATGTGACAGAATGGGTTGCTTTTTCCCCTCCTGGGAGACACCACTGAGGGCTGAACCTGCCCATGCGGGAGGAGATCCTGCAGCCTGTCAAACAACCCTCACTGCCAGTGAAAGCTAACAGAGGGCTCTCTGACAATGCTCGAAATTATGTAAAAAAAAAAAAAATACTTTCATAACGGAAGCAGTTACTGTGTGACTTGCTGGCGGCGCTGTAATGCATCCAATCAACACCAAAAAAGCAACACCTTAAATTGATTCCCTCTCTAATTAACGCCTGTGAAATGAGTCACTCTTTTACACGATTATCAGATTTAACATTTGGTTAAAGTGCACCGTTTATCTTCTCTGGAGAAAGAAAATGAGAGACAGGTGTTTTTTTTATCTTAAAAATATACTTTTAATACAACAGCTGCATATAAATATTAAAATATACATTATACAGGTGTACAGTACACTCACACAAAACCAAAAAACAAAAATATTAGGCTTCTATTTGTACGGCACTTCTTGTATTTTTTTTTTTTTTTTTTTTTACTATTTAATTTTTTCAAGGTTACTTACTGACGAAGGAGTTGTACATAGAGATGTGTTAATGTGTTAACAGGTCTGAAGTATTACTGTAGTATTGTGGTTACAGAGACGGACAGAGAAGAAGAAGAAGAGCTGTACATTATATGACACGGCATGGTGGAATGTTTGTTCTTGCTTGTTTCTTTCCTCACATCATCCGGCGGGGTTTTCTAGGCGGGGCTAAAGACACGTGTGTGTCACTTCCTCCCCGGCGAGTCGTCCACAAGCCGCCTCCCACCCCGATACCAGCCCCCCTCGCTCTGGTCAAAGCTGCCCCGCATGTGCATCTCGGCCTCCGCTCACATCCGAGCCACGTTTAAAAGAAATTTAAAATTTTGGCCGATATTTTTAAATTTAAATTACATTACGAATAATAATGCAACATAGTCGAGTCATGAGCTTTAAAAAACGGTGCTGGTGGGTGATCTTGTGATTTAGCTTATGCTAAGCTAACTGGCGCATAAGCTAACTGGCGCTAACAGACGGATACAAGCGTAATGTTGATATTTAACTATAACTATAAATTCTCCAGCTGACATTAAGACAGTTACTTTTTTTGTATCAAAAGTTTTCTGAAAATGTTACGTTTGAATATGCAAATGAGCTTTTACCTCAAATGTGTGCTAATTTGCATACACAGGAAATGTGAATATTGTATAAAACCAGGCTCAAATTTCAGCAGCTGATTTTGTCCACACATTAAGAGTCAAATGTTTCTCCTTGTATCTCCTCATAATTGAGAAAATACTCTCATTAAAAATGTATTTTCTCCATGTTTTAGTAATAAAATGTTCTATAAACTATGAATGACTACGGAACAAACCCTTCAGAATAATGAACGGAGTGGAAGTGTGAAGTGGAGATTTCTGGATCAGAGGGAGAAAGAAGAACTTTGAAAAACTGTAAAATAGATGTTATTTGTATAAGATATTCATTGTGTAAGTTTCCTGAAATGTTTGCAAAGTCTGATGGAAGCCAAATAGAGAAAATCTAAATTGATGAGTGAAAAATGAAAAATGTTTTCCCTTAAAAGTGTCTTCTGAGAGTCTAACAAGCGAATAAAGTTCATATGAATTTAAGGGTGACGGGTGATTCTTCAACATTTCCATCTAAGGAGTCAAATATTCTCTCAGCTGTAGAATTTAAAGGATGTTTGACCCTAAAGTAAGTTTGTCAGCAGACAACGCTGCTGAAGGAAACAGGTGTTTTTGTGTTTTCAGGGTCTTTAAAGACCTTCAGGGACTTCTTGAACGACGGCCAGAGATTTGTACATTTGTCCTTATTTCATAAAAAAAGCAGATGTTTGGCTCCGTGACTTGAATGCAGCGTTCAGACGTGAGAGGCACAAGTCTAAGTGGACCAGCAGGTCTAAAACCTGACCCCCCCCCCCTCCCCTCCCTGTCCCATATGGATGGGGGGGGGGGGGTCGAGATGGCGAGCGCAGCGTTGATTCGTCCTCCTCTGTAGCTGTCAGAGCGGGACAGGAAGGGGGGTGGAGGCGGCGGGATTAAGAGGTTTCAGATAAACACTCGGCTAAGTGGCGTCTCCCCCCGACCTCCTCTCCCCCCTTTGAAACCGGAGACTCCCTGTGTGGGGACGGGCACCTGGAGGTCAGCGGCGTCCCACCGGTGTGGGCTTACTGATGGGGGATCCATTCAGACCACGCCTGCTCCCAAAACCACAGGGAGAGGTGGGGCCAGCAGCTTCTCCTGGTCCCACTGTCACCCCGACTTCCTCCAGAGGAAACGCCTCTTGGCAAGGCAGGAAGCTGCTCAACGTCAACCCTTTCTCCAGCCAACCATCGATATCCATTCATCGTTTACAGGAGAGAATCGGAAGTCCGAGTTGTTCTGGAATCCGAACAGAACCAAAGCTGTTTGATCCAAACGTGACGTCGGCTCACGAACCCCGCTAGATGTCGACGGGATGATGATGCTGAGACTTCCTGCTCCCTAACGCCAAAGGTGTTCAAAGGTCTTTCTTTGTTTTGTTTCTTTCAATCGTCCTGAAAACTTTGAAAATTATGACTGACGAAACCAGCTAAATTAATGAAGCGGCGCCTCATGAGAGGAATCGCTCGGCATGTTGGGAGATGATTTGCTTTTTTTTTGTTGGCTCAGATCTCAGATGTGAAGGTTGAATCCACTCTCATGAAGACAGCCAGCCTCTAAAGCTCGCTAATACCACAGCCAGGGGAAAAGGGGGGCCACAGACTTCCCGGAGTCTTGTCATCGCTGTGAGGTTGCTAGGCAACCAGCGGAGACTGGCCGATGCACCCGGCCAGAATAAAAAAAGGTCCAGTCAACCCCTTTAAAAGTGTGTTAATTTGTGAGCTTCAGAGGCGAGCCTAGCGTTTTCCAGTCTTTTTATGCTAAGCTACACGCTAACCGACCATGCATAAGACATGAGAGTGGGGTTTTAATTTTTGGGGCGGGGCTTAGCCAAGCGACAATTATTGGACTACTTGTTTGGGCTCTGCAGCCACATATAGAAGAAAGTAGGTCCTGTAAGTAAGTGGTGGTTATGCAGCTGAATTCTTCTTCATGAGCGTAATTATCTGAGGAACAGCTGACGTGGATCCAGCTTGACAACATCAGTCACAGACCAGATCCAGGACCCGGAAGTAACTCAGAGAAGAACCATCCAATTTATTACGCAAAGTCACGTCCATATTCGGGCACTTGGCTAAACATGTGTGTGCTGAGAGCATTCAAATCCCAGCATGCCGAGCTCCCGACCACTGTGACCCGCGGCGACGGAGACGTGAGTGGACAGTAGACCCCTCCCTCCCTCCCCCCTCACATATCGGCCTCCTGCTTCCAGGTACACGTAAACAGAAAGCTTTCTGGGAAAGTGAGTCAGGAATGTGAGTGGCCACTCCCCATGAAAGCTTTACAGTTAAAGGGATATTCTGTTTTTCTCTCTCTTCCTTTTGGTTGAAGAGGAGCGATGCAACGGTTTTACGAGCTCGCCGGGTTGCATAACATCGCACCGTCACGTCTTGTTTGTTGTCGTTGGAGTTCGCTGTGTTATAACAGCTCTCTGTTTGGCGTACAGAGCAACGTACACAGCAGATGGTGCTCGGCGTTACGTAACAGACATCAGGACAAACGTGTGCATTCAGAGTGGAATCCCTGTGAAAACCCCAAGAAGGCAGCCTCCCAAGCTATATATATATATATATATATATATATATATATGTATATATATCCTTCCAGAGCTTTCTCATCAGAACGGGGGCAGAGTTCACACACAGGTTTTCTCTTTGACCTCCATGTTTGTTGTCCTGGACAACGATCACATGAAAGATCTGCTCCGTCTCAGTGACATCACAGCCTCGTCGGACCACCTGTCTCTCCGGTAAACGATGAGGAGGGTGATGAAGAGTTGAAGGTTTTCACCACTGCTCCTCTCCTGGTTCCAGGCAGGAAATGGGTTTGTCCATACAGGAGGTTGAACATGTGAGTTATAGAGCCGCTCTGGAACGCAGCCCAGACGGGAGCTCGGCAAGGTTGAAAACACACACAAGAAAGAAACGCTAACGGGCGACTCCTCAGTTTTCCCAGAGTCCATGTTCACAGGAAGCGGTGCCAGCTACTGTTTCCACGTAGGTTTTAATCTGAAAGGGAAATATTTTGGTTCTTTTTTTCTTTTGGCTGAATATGTGATCGGAGCCAACACCGGGCCTTCTGGGAGCAGTAGTCATGGGTCAGGGTTTTTTACCTTGTAACAGGGTTTAGGATCAGGGTCCCTGTGGCTCTCGGGCTCTAGGCACTTCAGAAAGGCGTCGTCACGGAGACAAACCGCCCTTTACAACAGTGTAACGTGCACGCAGGCCAAAACCCCCCCAGTCAGCAGTTATACCGCCCCGACGCCTCCACGCTTGCATTGCTTTTATTCTCTTTTTCTTTCACGGTGCAGAAGTCTTTTTCTTTTTTCTCTCTTTCGGAGGCTATGAAGCCGTCTTCGAAGGTGCTTGGTTGCTCTTTACCACAGTGCAATTCAAAGGGTCCTTGAATATCTTTTTTTTTAACGTCCAACAACATTTAGAGACCGTGGACAGGATGGTCTACAGCTTCAGCAAAGACCACAGAAGAAAGGCAGATTCCAAAAAAACAACAAAAATCATAATAAAAAAAACAAAAAACAAATCTTATTTGCTTTCTAGATCTACAGGTTTTTTTTCTCTAGTTGTCGTTTGCAATTCAGGAAGGTGCGCTACATGGTCAGGTCAGGGGTCGAGGAGAGGGCGGCTCGGGGGAGGGCGCTTCCCTTTTTTTGTGGGTAGAAATAACCGCAGAGAAGCCGGAGGAGCAGCAGGTTGCTAACAGGCTCCCGTCATCGTAAACCGTCAGTCACTTCCTGTCTGTCAGGTCCGTGGTCGTAGTGCATTTAGGTGAGGGGGGGGGGGGGGGGGGGGGGTTAAAATGCCATCCTCTTACTGGATGAACGGCGGGTAAACATGACAACAATCACAAATCTCATCAACAAAACCAACGTGTGGATGGATGAGAAGGTTTTGGTGTCGGAGTGGTTCAGCAGTATCTTTGGTCAGTTTGGATTAAGGTGCAGTGTCATTGTTTTTTTTTTTAACTTTGCTTACATGTTTAATGGGGGGGGGGGGGGGGGGTATTAAAGCTCAAAGGGGGTTGTTTATGTCAACAGCTGGTCCGGCACCTCCGCGTCGTCACATGTTACATGACATTTGGGATGCTGATGCGAGGCCGGATGGTATGCAGTGCTATGCACACACACACACACACACGCACACACACACGCACACACACACACACACACACACACGCACACGCACACGCACACACACACACACACACACACACACACACACACACACACACACACACTGCTTCTTTTCTCTTCTAGGCCTGCGCTCCTCCCACTTCTCCTTATTTTTAAGCACTTCCTCTATCCTTGGATGCCCCCCACCCCCCCGCCTACCACCATCTACAAAACAGTGCAATGTCTATTCATAGGCACACTGGGATACAAATACAGCACACAGAGAGGGTAGATAGGGACACTATACACTCACACAATATGTATATACACGTCCAACACACACACACACACACACACACACACACACATACACACACACAGACGTCAGCAGCAGCAGCAGCAGCAGCTCTGGCCTGGTGGTGGTTGTGGTGCAGCAGAGACGGTGAACTCAGCTGCTGTTTGGAGGGCCAGGAGCAGGGTGGCAAATTACTCCCATTTTGTTTAGGCTAAACCTTCCTCCTCATTCCTCCTCCTCCTCTTCTTCCCCAGCATCTCTGCCTCTTCGTTCAATTGTGTATACGACTTGACAGTGTAGGCGGCGTCGAGAAGTTTGGTTGGTGGCATTGGGAGGGGAAAGGTGTGGAAAGAGGCGAGGAGGAGGAGGAGGAGGAGGGATACCGAGGGAGTTTAGCCCGCCGTCTCGTCACCTCCCTGCGGCGGCTGTTTGCACTGGTTCTGGCTGCCGGCACTCGCCGCCAAAATCCTCTGCACAAAGTCTTTGGTCCGCCCGGCAACTAAAGGACCTGCGGTTGTCATGGAAATAAATTGGACAGGAAATGTCTCCTTTAAAGATGAATAAATAATTTGGCAGAATAGTTTTGTAAATTAAAATAATGTGTGTGATGAAAATGCTGCTGGCGTTGACTGTTAACTTTAATATTCATGGCCCCTTTTTTTACTCCTTTTGATGACGACATACAAGAAGAAAAATGCATGAAATTTAATGAATGAATAAATAAAATAAGGAGCTGGGTGAGGGGGTTAATATTCTGAGAAAAAAAACTCATGTTACAGCTGTACATCTTACAAGATAAAACCTCTGAGATTAGAAGGAATTCAAACTCAAATCAAACTATACTTTACAGTCAGGTAATAAACATCCAGAGTTCAAAGAGTCATGTTGGCCTTCCATCCATCCATTGTCTACCACTTATCCTGTATTCAGGGTCGTGGGGGGGGGGCTGGAGCCGATCCCAGCTATCATTGGGCGAAGGGTCGCCACATTCACACCTACGGGCAATTTAGAGTCATCGATGAACCTATCCCCATCCTGCATGTCTTTGGACTGTGGGAGGAAGCCGGAGAACCCGGAGAGAACCCACGCTTACACGCGGAGAACATGCAAACTCCACACAGAAGGGAATCGAACCCGCGACCCTCTCGCTGTGAGGCAAGAGTGCTACCCACTACACCACCGTGCAGCCCCAGGCCTTCATAAATGTAACTCTTAATCTCAGAAATTCTTGGCTTTTTATCTTGGAATATTAGCCTGCCCCCCCTAATTATTAATGTCTTGAACCTACAATTGCCCTTATATTAGAATTTTTACAGTTTAAGTTAAGTTTAAGTTAACCGTTTTAATCTTCTGTTTTCACTGTTGGAATAATAATAATAATAATAATAAAGCTGTTAATGCTGCTAACATGTTCTGACACGTTCATGACTCGGGGGATGTTTGTGGATTCATCAGTGAGTTGTGGTGTTTGTGTTTCTCACCGCTCGACTCTCGGAGGATGTCTTCCAGGCGTTGGGTCATCCCTCGCTCGTCGGGGTCCTCCTCCTCGCTGCTCTCCACTCGCAGTCGGATCACCTCCTTGATCCTCAGCAGCGCTCCCAGCAGGCTCTCTGTGCCGCGACAGACAGTAAAAAAATAAATGACTATTTTCATCTCGGGACAGTAAACTGATGAAATGACGTCAGGACAACTTAAAAAAAAAAATTCACGCCCTTTTTTCTGTGTTGCATGACATCCTGGAATTAAAATATATTTGTTATTTGGATCTTATATGTTTTTAAAAAAGCCTAAAACAAAAAAGTATTCATATATTCATATTTATCTGTAAGATCTGTGATCTGGTGCTACCTTCACAAGTCACATGATTAGTTCAATAATGTCCACCTGAGTTCAATCCAAGCATCACATCCTCTGTCACATGATCTAACACCGTTACATCCACTATTACAAAATCAAAATGATTGACCTTTGCTAAGCCCCGCCCCCATATTGCTACTCCATCAAGCAGTCGGAGCTACCAGGGAGCCCATATTGTCACTGCACTTAATCCTGAATACACATCAATTAAACTCATTTATCAGTGAAAACAGGTTTAAAATATAAAGATAGAAGGTAAAGTGTGAAAGTGAACCGTCATATCAGCCGGAGATCGAGACACAAGACGATAACATTAAATTAGATCTAAGCAACATTCAGTTTACTTCAGTGGCTAAAAGTGCTATCGCTACTTAGTGAAGCGCTCAGCTAATGTTAGCTCCACAGGTTGTTTTTACGTAGAAACGTATCGTTTTAGAAACACATTTCTCTCCGGGTTACGAGCATCACTATGACTATCCATATAAACGATAATTAGCTCGAAATTCACAAAAACAGCCTAAAAATCAGGCAGTTGGAGTGAGGGACTTCGTGATTGGTTAGGCGTCAGCCCGCCCCATAAGGGCAGCACAGGGGGGCAAAGAAGCCAGCAAAAAAAATCTCGTTCAAATACAAGCGATGATAACTACATTTTATTTTTTTTTAATTTATTTTATTTATTTAGTTTAAACTTAAAAAAAACATTTAAAAGTATTGTTGTTATTTAGTTAGACGTATTTAGTTAAAAAAAAAACACTCTTCTCTCCTGAAAATGGTATGACTCTTTTTTTTAATACACCGGGCTACCCAAAGGCCACGCCCCCTCTCGTATCACTGCCGTCAGTGTTCGCTAGCGCCGTTGACGAGCACGAAGAAGCGGAACTATCCACGAAAAAACAGAGGAAACAACGCAACGAGAGCGAACTTCTGGGACAACAATGAGGTAAACTCGTGTTTTTTCCTCCGCGTGTTTAATGTCAACGTGTTACGGCAACGTCAGGTTGCCGTGCTAGCAAGCTAACAGTGCATCTTTAACTTCTTGCTAATCAAGCTAAGCTAACAGTACATCACCCACTCTAACTTCTTGCTAAGCTAAGCTAGCTAACATCCGCAACCGTTGACGTCACCGACTTTTGCTTCTGACATAATTGAGATTTAAAAATATAACTTTTATTTTTTATTTTTTATTATTACGTCTGATAAACGCTGACGGGGAAACGATGTTAAGCAACGGCAGCTCAACGGGCGTGCGCGTGCAGTTATTGACGCTCGCGCTCCAGCAACAGCAGCAGCAGCAGCAGCAGCAGCAGCAGCATCATCAGCCTGTGTGGGCACCAGTCCAGCCGATACACCATAAAACAACAAAGTGATTATTTAGGGTCCCACTAGACGTTTTCATAAGTATTATACCATTAATGAAACATGAATATGGATGCTCATCTCTCAGTAAACAATAACCATCGACCACCTATTCACATACACATATATACATTTATGTTCTTGACAGCAGTACTTTGCTTTGTTGTTATATTCTTTGTAAAGACTGAACACTAAGGCAATTTCCTTGTATGTGAAAACATACAATAAACTCCTTTCTGATTCTGATATTTGCAAACGTATACAAGGAAATCTGAGGGGAGACCGTTTGAATTGGCAGCTGTTCAATTATGAATAATTTACAGATGCTTTTTAAAATGATGTTCTACAGTTTATTATTTAATCTGATTCTTCTTTGTCCAAGCCTATTGTTTTGATTCTGTGTAGGTCTACTTTTTATTTTAGTACAAGTTGAATTAAACCTAAATAAAATCAATGATAACTTTTAATACCGATGCTCAGCGTTAGCTCACACTAACGGTCGGTACAAATATTGAGGTATAGAATTTTGTTTTTTGAAAAATTAAGAGCAAATTTCCCAAAATGGACTTGGCTTGATGGACTTGGGTGTCAAACTTGTCCTTCGTCATTAAGACCACTAAGCAGAACCAGTAGCCCTTTAACACCGCGTTTTTGTCACAAATAATCCCTCCTGTTTTCCCCACAATGTCGTTAATGTAAAAGGGACAGAATGGGGGGTCAGAATGGTTCCTCTGAGCAGCGATGAAGGTCGTCTCAGACGAGAAACCAGGAGAGACCACAGAAAGATGTTTTGATGACGTGTCATGTGCACAACCAGCCACCAGGGGTCGTGTAAACGTGCACGACTAGATAAAGAACTCTCGTTTCACCTTCCATTGTTGTTTTGTTGTGCTGCCAGGGTGCTTGTGTAAAAGGAGAGACACCGATTATGGCGGGACCTCTGAGTTAAAAGCACCCAGTGACACCCAGTGACACCCAGCTGCCCCCAGTGAAGCTGCTCAGTGGCCAGCAGGTCAGACTGGGGCTGTACTGGGCCGCCTCCAGGTGTTAATGTGCCATGGTAAGAATCATCAGCCCCTCCTCTGTGGTTTTTGGCTCCATCCCCCTTTGAGGTCATGTGACCTCTTGCTGCCATGACACCCCTCCTGTCACCATGACACCCCTCCTGTCACCATGACACCCATCCTGTCACCATGACACCCCTCCTGTCACCATGACTCCCCTCCTGTCACCATGACACCCATCCTGTCTGTGTTGTATGGATCAGATTCCTCTTTTGTCTGCTGCTCACCCCCCCGACACTATCACTCTCACACACACACACACACACACACACACACAAATGTCATGAGGTTTGCCGGCACTGGCACGGTGCCAAAGTCCTTCTTGTTTGAAGTTTCCTGTTGAATCTGCTGCTGAGCGCGTAGAGTGTGTTTTTGTTTGGATGCAAATTACAGTGATGGTGATAGAAAAGTGCAAGTGAATGTGAGAGGATGAAAAAAAAGTGAGAGAGAGAAGAAAGTCACCGGAGGGAAAGAGGAAGTGAAGAGATGTGTGAGGTTAAGCCATGTGTGTGTTTTGGCTTCCTGCCAGTGGCAGCAAATTTTTTTTTCAAGAGCCAAAAGTAAAACCTCGGCAATGAAATGCCCGACCGAGATCAGGAATGACTGGAATGTTTAGAAATGGGAGGAGGAAAATAAAAAAGCACAAAGGAAATTGGATGCTGGTTGTGGTTGAATTCAAAGAGGTCGAACTAAACCAGAGGAGGAGGAGGTGGAGGAGGTGGAGGAGGAGTGGGCTGACACATTTGGCAGTGTGTTGATTCTCTTGTTACTATCAGCTTCCTGCAGTAACGTGATTTCTGTCGGTAACAGGGCGTCTTCAAAGTGGCCTTGAAAAGATGGTTTGTAACGTGATTTGCATTTTATCCATAGATAAAGACTGATTGGTTTTCAATAAGTGAAAAAACTTCAAGTCACATTTCCACAGCTGAACACAAGGTTATTGCTTAAAACGCTCTCTTCTCACAATATATTGTATTGACGGCGCGTTGCGTTGCCAGAATTAAAGAGCGCCTCTGCTAACGTCTGGAGAAAATGACAACCCCGCGGAACAATAACATCAACCTTGAGGGAAAGAGAGCAGAAGCGCTGAGAGCCATCTAGTAACTAAATCAATAACAAGACAATGCATCAGGGTTTGATTCAGTGCCGGAGATGACGGCGATTCATCAAGCATGATGTGTGTCTGGTAATACGGAGATAAGAGCAGCGCAGTGTAAAGAAAAAAACATAAACACTCAGCAATACAAGGACAGACAAACAGGGCTGTCAGGAGGTGAGGAATAAGGGCACTTATAATAATAATATAAAATCACAATATTCAGGGGCAATATGGAGATGATCAGTGGTGGAAGGAGTGACCAGCTCCACATGCATGCCATGATGGTCTTTATTGTACTGTCCGTTTAGTGCAGGGATGCCAGGGTTACGGCCCGCGGGCCGGACCCGGCCCGACTGTACGTCACATCCGGCCCGCGGGTGATAATGGGAGAATATCTTTTTAAATTATTATTTTATCTATTTAAAAAAAATATATATATATACCGTAAATCCTCTAATACTGGCCTGTATTCTATTACCGGCCAGTCACATTGGCCGGGGCAAGTGTCGACAGGCAGCGTTATTTCCACCCTTCCTATTCATTGTCAGGTTCGCGTCGCAAAGATTTTGGCTGAGGCTATATTAAAGGATTTACGGTATGCCCTGCAACGCATTCGCCTCACGGCGAGTGTGGAGAGACGGTGCGCCGCTGCCTCCCGCAAGATCTCTAAAATCTTTTAAACTGAATGTTGTCGATCTAAAATAAAGACAGATTCAGCAACTGCAAAGCTTATTTCTCGCTTAAAATGTTTTCACAAACACGTTTCGGTGAACTATTGTTGTAAAATAAGAGAGAGTTTCCAAACGAGCCGCCATGTTGGCCGGTTTGAAATCCGGGAGCAGACAGGACAGCTGTGAAAGCGATCGTCCAATCAGGTGCAGCCATGAAGTGTGCAGCACGTGATTGTATGAAGGAGAGCGCCTGTCAATCATCCTCCTTTGTAATGTATGTCATTTAGGCCTCATTGTGAGGCTATTTTGGTGCCAATGCCATTTCTTTTTGATGTGTAGGCCTTCATGAATAATTTCAAACAGCCTACCTATCCATGTGTTGAGTCAATGTTTGGCCTTTTCAGTCCCAAAGTGTAATCCGGCCCCCTGAGGTCTCACTTGAAAAAAATCTGTCCCCCTGTCCAATTTCACCCTGGCATCCCTGGTTTAGTGTATTTTATTGGATTTTTTGCATTGGATTTCTTGAATTTCCCTCAGGATCAATAAAGTATCTATCTGTCTGTCTGTCCCTTTTCAAAGGAGTCTAATGTGTAGTATGTTGAAATTGGCTTATTTTATTTTATATATATTTATATATATATATATATATATATATATATATATAATTTTCTTCTTTTTTTTAATCGTTCAAAATAAAGAAAGAATAATAATTTTTTTAAAAGCCTGGACGATACATCTGAACGCTGCAAAGTCTTCTAGATTTAAACTTCCTGTTGTGTGTGATTTTTAAATACAGAACCAGTCTGATGCCCGATCTCCTTCTTCTTTTACACACAGGGATCCTACACCTTTTTCCAAAGTCAAATTCAAGTACTTTTCAAGCATTTCCAGGTGCATTTCCATGCTTTTCCAGCCCCTTCCAGCTGTGGTAAACTCCATATTTGTATCAATCCAATGGTCAGTATTCAGTCTACTTATTATGTCACTTGTTGATCACATTAAATGAGATGTTATTGTCCTCTAAACAACCAACATGATGTTTGGAGACAGCTTTTACTGCGTCACTACCTGCTCACAATAAATACCTCCAAACTTTATCTAATCAGTTGTATTTCTGAAATGCAACTGATTAGATAAGAAGCAATTAAATAATGCCATGTACAACGTTCTCCTTGCAGAAATGTCCTCGTGTGGGTGGAGGTAACAGGAAGTCAGATGTGGAGGTACGTGTCCGGCGTGTGGTTACTGACCGTACTCCTGGTTGAGCCCCCACAGCTTGATCTTGTTGGCTTCGTGCTGGGCCTTCTTCTTCAGCCGGCAGGCCCTGGGGGGGGGGGGGGGGAGAGAGAGAGAGAGAGAGAGAGCGTCATCATCCTCTGGAACGGCAGACTCTGGTCTAGTATTCCCGTTCTCCACATGGCCCTGTTACTGTCTGCTGGTTCACACTGAGAGCAGCTGGAGAGCGATGAGTGGAGGATTTATTTCCAAACTCTGACTGGAACCACCCCCCCACTCTCCTCTCCTCTCCACTACCATTTCATACAACGACTCTGAAGGGATACAGCCATGGTTTCAGAGTATTTGGTGTTGGGGGGGGAAGGCAGCAGAGAAATGAATGAATCAATGCATGTTAAATATGGATGGCTCCCACGGGGACTATTCTCTGCAGCGTGAAGAGAATTGCTCTATTCTTGCGGCTGTGAGTCAGCTAAATGAAACTTAAGGAAACAAAACACTTGCAGGCCAGTGGCGTTGGACAGAATACACTGTGTTTCTCTGCATGTCGAAATGTTGGATTCTTCCTCGGTGAACTTGTACCACGGTCCCCGTCGGTTTGGGGGCCGATGTGAACCATCGTACAACCATTCATCTGTTCTTAATCATTGCTGGGATGCTCCCAACACGTACCGCAGTTTTTTTTTAAACGTGTAAATGTTTCCCCACAAGGCCATAAACACACACACCAGATTTTCGTTGTAGAGTTTTAGTTGCTGCCCTGAGAGAGAGAGGCTGAAACAGTGCACAGCCGCTCTCTCTCACTCACACTGGCCGTCGTTGCCGTCGTGAAATTCCCACCCTGGTGAGAGGCTACCAGAATCAATGGCTGCCTGGAAGGGTAGGAAAAACATCCACCAAATTAAGTCTTCCAGTAGTTGTGAGGTTTTTGGAAAATGGCTTTACCTACTTCTGAGATCAAACCTGGCAACACGATGAGAGGAAACTACCTGTGTCAGCAGGGACAGATGCACAGCAGCTTCACTGCCATGTGGATAATGTTGCAAAGGGAGGAAGTTGTAAAACAGATTAAACAGAATTGACGATTCAATCGGGAGCTCTCTGACCGGCGCTCGGATTCATTAACTTCAGACACGTTGGGGAATAGAGGCTCGTTTGCCGCTTTAACGCCAACAGGTGGCAACACAACACTCGTTTGTGCGACTGAGAAACAGGTGGAGCCGAAGGAAGATAATGCTGTTCATTCAGGCGAACAGCTTTCTCGTATTTCTACCACCATGAACCGAACACTGTCTGCAACCCACACAGCATCTCTTCAGCCCTACATAGTGTACGTTGTGTAAATACAGTTACACTAGGGATTTCCTTGGTTTCTATTCAGTATCGATTCATTTAGATTCCAAATTCTTCAGTTTTACTTGGTTACGAAAGGGATTTTCACAGAACTAACGCTGCAAATTGTACAAAGATGGAACTCTCTAACCTGGTGGATTATTAAAAATATTAATATTAATGTTTGGCCCTCTCACTACAGATGTCAACAGATCACCGGAGACCTCGGAGCTCGTCTGTGACCATCAGAGCGGCGCCGGTGCTGAAGGATGCTGCAGGATTTCCTCCCGGTGAAGCGACTGCTCTCAAGGTCAGTAAATCCCACGAGTGTAGTGAGTCCAGAACAAAATAAAGAAACGGACACGAGAATTCGTCTGTCCGAGTTCAATACAGGGGGGAATGTAATCTAATACAAACGCATGATCTATTAGTTTGTTCCGTAGGCTTGATTAAGTCTTTGCTGATAGTGTTTCTTGGTGGTGTCTTGGGATTTCCACAACATCTATGGGAAAATCAACCCAGCTCTCTATAGAAATAGCTTTTGAGCTGCCTGAGACACCTTTGATGGAGTTCTGCTAACAGTTTCCACCGATCACATTCATATAAATCTCCTCACGTTCCTCCTAGTGAGAAAGTAATCGTACTCCTGGAAGTCTCCCGGTCGGCTGGGCCGGGCCGCGATCTTTCCACTGAGCTGCAGCCGCCACCGCTAACAACTTAGTACACTACAGCTGGAGGGCGATAATCACGCCGCTAACTCTGACCTCTTCTCAGGCAGCCGCAAGAATGACGCGGCAAAAAAAAAGAAAAAAAGATATGAATCCCTCCGCAGAAGAAATTCCTGCATATGAAATTTAAAACGTGAACTCGGGAGTCGCATTGCAGTGTGACTGAAGCACGCGTTGACTTTTAACCGTAATCTGCTCTCATTCTTTTCCATCAACTTCCTATCTGCGTCGCATTTTAATGTTTGCAATAATAAGAGTCCCTCTCCTCTCCAATCTGCCTGTGAAACTGTCCTCCGAATTCTCTCTCTCTCTCTCCAGAGATGAACTCTCTACGACCTTCCTCTCCCCATCTCGCTGCTCGTCTGCCTCCTCAATCCTGCCCTGATTTCCTCCCATTCAGCCTTTCATCCTGCCTCCTCCGTCTCATCTCCTTTCTTGTTTTCCTCTGCTTCCCTCCATCTTTCCTTCATTAATTGCATCCTGCTCATGTCCAAGCTAAACTCATTAAAAACGAGGACCAATCAACACAGAAATACACCCATGACCTACATTTTCAAATAATCTGCGTTGTGTGTGTATGTATATATGTGTATATATATGTATATATATATATACATATATATATACATATATATAGTGTTTTCCCGTGAGGCTGTGTTGTAAAGGTCATCTTCAGTACGGAACACTGTTCCACCGGGGGAGAGTTCAAATCAGATGCTTCCAGACACTTACTACTTAAATAAAAATGAAATTACTATCTTTTTTCTTCTTCCATCCAGTCAAATGCTTCAATTCCACTAAGATTGGATCAATGCATTCTTCTCATTCCATGTCCTCCAGAAAACTTTAGAAGGTCAACGACTTAAATGCATCACATATTTGAAAGCCAATTTTGAAGACTGCAGATACCAAACCACAGAGGTCTGCAGGATTCTTTTCCTATTTCTATTTTCCTGAAAATGAATGTACAAACCAAACCAAAATGCCCACTCGTGCCTTACGAATCAATACGGAAAGCCTCCCGGGCTCTGACTTGGTACAGAGGGTGTAGGAGGTGCAGTAAGTGGAGTCTGGTACCTGGAGGCCAGCTTGTTCTTCTCCTTCCGGGACCGGGCCCGGGCCACGGCGGGCAGGTCGTTGACCGGGCCCATGCCGTCGATGGCGGCGTTGAGCTTCTGCAGCTGCTCCCCGATGTTGTGGAGCTTCTGGGGGTTCGGCGTTAGGTCGCTGGCATCCGTCTTGCGAGCTTTGCGCCGCCCTTTTTTACCTTGACGAAGGACAAAATAATTAATTCTCTTTCTTGTCTGGAGAAATCCTCAATCAACACCCGTTAACCAAACGTTTGCTGTGCAGCAAAACGTTTCCCAGATCTTTGTCACGATTCCAAATTATGCTTTCTCACCCAGAAATCCGTATTATGGAATAAGAAATGTGAAGCCAAGGCTGAAATGGTCATTCTCTCTGCTGGCCACCAGGGGGCGACTCCTCTCTGGTAGTATAGAAGTCTATGAGAAAATGGTCCTACTTCTCTCTGCTGGCCACCAGGGGGCGACTCCTCTCTGGTAGTATAGAAGTCTATGAGAAAATGGTCCTACTTTTCTCTGCTGGCCACCAGGGGGCGACTCCTCTCTGGTTGTATAGAAGTCTATGAGAAAATGGTCCTACTTCTCTCTGCTGGCCACCAGGGGGCGACTCCTCTCTGGTTGTATAGAAGTCTATGAGAAAATGGTCCTACTTCTCTCTGCTGGCCACCAGGGGGCGACTCCTCTCTGGTTGTATAGAAGTCTATGAGAAAATGGTCCTACTTCTCTCTGCTGGCCACCAGGGGGCGACTCCTCTCTGGTTGTATAGAAGTCTATGAGAAAATGGTCCTACTTCTCTCTGCTGGCCACCAGGGGGCGACTCCTCTCTGGTTGTATAGAAGTCTATGAGAAAATGGTCCTACTTCTCTCTGCTGGCCACCAGGGGGCAACTCCTCTCTGGTTGTATAGAAGTCTATGAGAAAATGGTCCTACTTCTCTCTGCTGGCCACCAGGGGGCGACTCCTCTCTGGTTGTATAGAAGTCTATGAGAAAATGGTCCTACTTCTCTCTGCTGGCCACCAGGGGGCGACTCCTCTCTGGTTGTATAGAAGTCTATGAGAAAATGGTCCTACTTCTCTCTTGATGTATTATCTCAGTAAACATTGTAAACATGAGTTTATGGTCTCAATCTCTAGTTTCAAGTCTTCTTCAATCCAGCATGATGTTCATTTAGTACATTATGGTCCATTTAGAGTCCACCAGACCAGAAAGCGGGGGATGCTTTAGGGGCGGGGCTTACCTGCTGATTGACAGTTCGCTACCACAGGGTTTTTGTCTTACAGCTTAAACTCTTTCTTACTGACTTATTCGGCATTTTGTGGTACTTTACTAATTTCTAGACATTTTCCAGATTCTCTCTCTCTCTCTCTCTCTCTCTCTCTCTCTATATATATATATATATATATATATATATACATACGAGATGGATATATGTAAATCTATATGTAAATCTTTGAGGCAGTAGATGCTATTGAATTGTGCATTAATGCCTCATATCATATTGGATTCCTCTGAAGAACAAAGGCAGCCAAACTGCTGCACAGCTGATTCACTTAGCAGGGAAACGTTGAAAAATTCAGATTGTGACATGAAAGTTGTATGTAGGGCACATGCCTGAGGGCCCCGATCCCATTCATGTCACATGAGAGGAAAGAAATGGGACACTTTCAGCTGCAGTGTGAATCCCGGTTTAATGTCTCCTCGTTCGGCGTACGTTCATCTCCAGCTACGTGATTGGAGGCTTCAGCCGACAGCCTATTAATTATCTTTCTGATTAACCAGCTCATCAGAGTATCTGATGATGACATCGTTCATGGGTTGCCGTTCTCACCCTCTCGGCGGTACAGTGTGCTGGGCAGAGTGCTGGAGCTCCAGGACAGAGACCAGTGGACGTCCCCGCCGAGCTTCTTCTTCGTGGCCGTCTCCCGAGCGCGCCGGTACTCCCAGAAACAGCGGCGCTTCGATGGGCGCTCGCCGGGCTGCCTGGCCGGCTCCGCCTCCACCTCTGAAGGGAAACAAGAGTGCATTTTTTAATTTACGCATCGATACAAATGCAGCTATATAATACCTATGTATTATTATTATTATTATTATTATTATTATTATTATTATTATTATATCAATGCAGATGGTGTCTAGAGTGTTTTTACTCCGTTTCAACATGAACAGAGGTTTAACGGGGAGGCTGAGCTCTACTACAGTACACACTGAGGCACACAAGATGTGTTCAAGACAGGAGAAGTCAGAATTAGATTAGCTAGAAACAGCATTTAGAAAAACAAACATTCAGCCTCTCTCCGTTTTTATGGTCAAAGAAAGAGCTGAACGACATAATCCAGAAGAGAAGCATCGATGCTGTGATCCAATCAATACTCCGTTTTATTAATATATCATGAAGAAAACAGAATCTCACAACACTGACGGCTCTAGATAAGATATTTAATTAATAGGAGAGGAACGCCCCTGCCAGTTAATATGAGCGCCCGGTCGTAAATGACGGGTATTAAGCGTTGCCTGGTATGAAATCACGCTGGGAACTCCGAATCCACCAACGCTGTACGTCCTCGCCACACAAGCCGACCGTCAGCTGTGTGGCGTTTTGTAGAGGCAGACACCTACACGAGCATGTGGAGCGTCGCGGAGAGCCTCGGGCGTGCAGATCTGTGCATAATGGCGTCATAAATAATAAACAACGTGGAGCGCTGCACCGGCAGAACACGCTTCATCAAACACACCAGTTAAAAAGTTAAAAAAATCATTTCAAACGCGCTGCAAAGAACGTTTAAATCACACTGAAAGTTAATAACCGTGAAGTCCTATCCTAGCCATTAGTACGGGCATCTGTCACACACACACACACACACAAACACACACACACACACACACACACACACACACACACACACACACACACACAGATACAGATGGTTTATATAACATCATGTCGTCTGGTCCTGTCTGCAGATAGCACCATCGTCTGTACTCTCTCCCTCACCTCCTTCACTCACTCCCTTTTTGTTTTATAGACGCTTGTATATGAAACACACACCACTCCTCACACACACCGATCCTCACACACACTGATCCTCACACACACTGATCCTCACACACACCGATCCTCACACACACAATGCCACGACAATGCAGAGCAACAATGGCGTCTGGCCACCGTGGAAACACGACCCCCGGGGGCCAAGCGACCTCGTCATCACCTCGCAGCGAGAGGCCTGAGATTTTGTGTTTGTGTAGCGGCGGGACGGTGGGAGAGGCAGAGGGCCTGGGAAAAAAGATGCTAATCTGAGGTGAAGGTTTACATGCCGAGTTATCTAACACGTGTTTATGTTCCACGTCCTGTTAGTCTGGACAGGGAGTCACCTCCAACATCCAAGCCGCTCCACTCCGTCTGGAGGTGTTGTGTTGCCTGTATGCTGATTAGCTCAAGAACTTAAATAATAATTCAGTTAAACGGAAACTCCCCATGATTATACTTCTTTAAATAGTGTCGGCACGGTGCTGGAAATCCTTGAAAACACTTGAATTTTAGCAGCGTTTTCAAGGTTTGAAAAGTGCTTGGATGTAGACTAAAGGTCTTGAAATGTGTGTTGTATGTGATGACATCTATAATAGAACAGAGGAAAGAAGATCTCCATATCTGAGGGACTGAAAACAGCATTTTCTGACATTTCTTTATGAAAAATGACTTTTGATGATGAACAGATGATGAAAATAGTTGGTGATTATATTTCTGTGGATCTGTTAGTGGAATTAGTTTTCCTTTCATTTGTGGTCCTTCTGTAAAAAGCTGTCTCCAAACATCATGTTGGTTGTTTAGAGGACAATAACATCTCATTTAATGTGATGAACAAGTGACATAATAAGTAGACTGAATACTGACCATTGGATTGGTACAAAGATGGAGTTTACCACAGCTGGAAGGGGCTGGAAAAGCATGGAGATGCACCTGGAAATGCTTGGAAAGTGCTTGAATTTGACTTTGGAAAAGATGGCTAAAAATAATGATTATACTTCTTTAAAGTTGGAGGACGTGAAACGGATTTGAGACAGAATGGTGAAACAAAAAGCCTACATGGCTGGTTAGCGTCCAAATCTTTCTAATTTATAAATGTTATAAATGTTTCCACCAGTCGATCGGTTGATGGGAGGAATTACAATCTGCATCTCTCTATGAAATAAATCTGTCACGAGTGCACTCTACCTGGTAGCATAAATGAATTATAAATGAACATAAAAATCTATTTTCAGCATATTCAATTATTTTTAACCTTATTATCTTTGTAATTAAATGATAACGGCAGCGTGCACCGCCCCCATTCTTCATATGATGTCTGAAAATAGGACGAGCTGTCGAGTGGTAGCGCCTGCAGTTATATTTCACACAAAAGGCTATTTATTAGATCAAACGTATTGAAATATGTCAATTCTGATATGTTCATACTTAAAGACTACCCAGGCGTAAATTCTCACCGACCCATAAAAATATGACGTCAGACAATATCGTTTATTAGAATTATTTCTGGGGAAATATATCGTCCAACAAATGTACAAATCGTGGAAACATTTCTAAATATGTTCTAAATAAAACATTTAAAGCTGAAGCCTTTTTGTCATATTTTTCACATATTTAACAACAAATGTTGAAATCCTTTTGTATTTTCTGTATCAAAATCCAATTTTTTATTCTTCCTGGAAGACAAAATATGACGCGTGCAAACATCGACTAGAACTGACCGATTTAAATCAATAATATCATGACATCCAACTCTGGTGCGATCAGATGTAGGATTTTATTATTAAATAAATCACAATAAATGATTGTGGTGAATTTCCATTATGGGGATAATCGTCAATATCATTGGTGACTTGAAAAATTCATGGTAGAGAAGTGAATGAGAATAATAAATACAACTATAATTATATTATTCATGATCATCATCTTCACTAAAAGCATGTCTCATCTGTGACAGGATAGAAATATGTTTCTTAATAACATGAAGTGATTCCAATATGTTTTACTGTTTTAAGAGTTGTGAGCGTGTTTTGATAATTAAATATTTGATAAAGTGAACTGTTACTCTGATAATCCTGAAATGTTTCAGCTCGAACTCAACGACCTGTGCAGCCTTGAGGCTGAGTCATGATTTTGCGATCAATTCTGCTGGAGAATTATTTGCCAAAAAGTAAAATTTAGACCCTTTGGGCCCTAGTTTCGTAGCGCAGCGCAGGGCAGCGCAGGGTGGCGGAGCCGGCGTAATGCAAGTTTCGACCCGCGCAGCCTTGCGCACGGTCAGTTTGGCAGTTTGGTGGCAAAAAGCCTCGCCGAGACTGCGCTGAAAGCTCGCCAGCTCCAACCTGGTCTACTTTCGGCGCAAGGCGTAAATAAAGTCCATTGATTCAATGCGAATCACAGCTGGCGGAGTGGAAGTTTGGCGGACCGGCGCGCAGTGCGCACACGTCACCGAGACCTCACAGGCAGGTTTCCACAGTTCCAGGCACATTTACATGCAATAAATAATCACAACAAACACTATTTAATGCAACTAATTGAATCAACACGTGAATTTATATCTATATAGATTGTCCCGTCACATCTGACGTCAGATCAAAGGCGGATGGCACGCGTAACGGAAACTCAGCCTCTCGGACCAAAACATCTCCCTCTCTCTCTCCTGTTTTTTATAATATGGGCATTGTTATTATTATGATACGCACGCACAGCGCGTGATGAGCGTGGTGGGAGCGGCGGCGCTGCTTCTGTCATCGGGTTGTCAAGTGACGGAACTTGCACTGAACCTCCCCTAACGCATTAAAGGAGAGGAGAGGAGCTCATTTGATTGGTGAAGATCTGAATCGGCTGTGTTAATCCCAGTCCACGCCTCGTCTCCTCCTCGTCTCCCACTCACGCCTTCTTCTCCTCCCTCTTTCCCACTTGCGCTGGTGGGAGTGACGGGAGGTGTGCCTGCGCGAGCCTGCGCGGTGCACGAAACTTGCAAAGTCCAGGCGGAAACACCCCGTCGGCGCGGCGCAGGTGCGCTGAAAGCTGACTGCGCCTGGTCTACGAAACTAGGGCCCATTGAGTGTAGTAGTACAGGCAGCAGAAACACCTCAAAGCCACATTAATCTGCTCTTTACATGACACCGTTACCACGCGTGACTGTTTGTTTAGCTGTCATCCTCATTTGCTATTTTTACTTAAAAAAAGAAGAAGAAAAAATCACTTGGTTGCAGGTTTAACCGTGTTGTTGTTGTTTCAGTTCTGCTGTGTGCCGACAAGCGATCTGTGTGAGAGAGAGAGCGATGTGTAAAGAAATAATGAGGCGCCGGCTGAACGCTGCAGTCAGTATTTGGCGTGTTTGCTTTTGAAGCTGCTTCAAACTCCCGTTCTGCTGTTAATGGTTGTTTAACAATCTGTAGCGGCTTTCAGACCCTGTTCAACACGTTGGACGACGAGCCGGCTCACAGATACGGTGTCTGAACGAACACATGAAGGGACTCCAACCCTCAAAGCCACTTCATAACAGTGAAAACTGGAGCGTGCTGTCCGGGAATCACACCCGCAACTCTTGGTATTGAATGTGCCTCTTGCACCAGGCGGTCTGAGGTCTCATCTGGACCCGGGACAGCTGGTGCTGGTTTCCGTGTGGGCAGATGGGCTGCTGGCAGCGGCGTGATGAGCTGCGATGTCCCCGCCACACGGCACACAGACAAGAAAAAAACGAAAGCAGAACTCACCACATTCGGTTTCTGAGGAGCTGGAGAGTTCCGCTTCCACCGGCGTCTCCTCCGCTCCCTCCTCATCCTCCTCGTCCTCTTCTTCCTCATCCTCCTCCTCCTCGTCCTGCTCCTGTTCCTCCTCCTCTTCTTCCAGATCTATCTCAGTCTTGGCCTGGCTCTCCTCCCGGCCCCGGACCTCCTGCTTCGTTTGCCCCACCCCCTCTGTCTGGGAGTTGTTAGCGGGCCCCGCCCCCAGCTCCTCTCCCTGGTTCAGGGAGTAGTTGTGCTCCTCGCTGCAGTGCTCCAGAGCCAAGCCTGCCGCCGCCTCCTCCTCCTCCTCCTGTGCCACCTGATACACCTCCACCGTGCGCCCCCTTGACGGCCCTCCCTCCTGTCCTCCTCCGGCTGCTCTTCCTGCAACGCACAACGCCCCCTCTGTTGTCGTGGCGACAGAGCTACGCCCCTCCTCCCGACCTGCTGCAGTGGCCTGGACTTCCTGGACGACGGGAGGTGCCATGTGTCTGCTCCTCCTCCTCCTCTCCTCCTCCTCCTCCTCCTCCTGCTCCTCCCGACTCCTCCCCCAGCGGCCCATCAGGACTGCCTCCTCCGAGCAGGCCAGCAGCTCCCCTCCCACCCCGAGCCCAAGCTTGGTGTAGCGAGCCATCTCGTCCAGCGCCGACACGTCCCAGCGCTCCGGGTGCAGGTCCTCCCCGAAGCCGCCATCGTCCACCAGGTCGCTTAGCAACTCAAAGGGCCGTTTCCTTGGCGATGCCGGGGAGCCCAGCATGAGGAGCACGCTCTGAAAGGGTACAGAGAGATCCTTAAATATGACAGATTGTAGTTTCAACATTGCTCCTGTGTCACACATCAGGTCAGTAATTAAATACCCTGTAATTAAATCCTTCCAGGTGGCATTTTAGTGATTGGCAAACTACCAGAGCTGTACAATGATAATCTGTGGAACAGTCGTGTGATCTTCTTCACAGGAAAGCTCGTAAAAATGTTTAATATCTTTTTAACATTCGGTAATTTAATTATCTTCACAAACGGCGCTTCAACACGAAGGAGGAGACTGGAGCCTGTGATGTTCAGACAGAATCACCTGTATAACATGACCATCAGACATGGGAAAACCTGGAAAAATGTCTTTTATCAAAACAATCCAACGATCAGCTTAGTTGAGTTTCTCCCACCTGGCCCTCAGACTGGTTCACACCTGAGAGGCCAGGTGGACTGCAGCGGACTGCAGCAGGGCATCGACTGGGCCCCCAGAGAGCTTTCCCAGGCAGCGATAGGCTTAGTCAGCATTGATGGGACAAGGGCTTCAATATAACGTTCATTTGCATATAAAAGCCCCCTCACTGACTCTTTAAAGCGTACTTCACTGTCCTCAAACAAACATGAGTCACTCTGGCTCTCTCCGTTTGCTTGTCTTACCTGGTCGTACTCAGTCCTGCCCCCTTGTGGCGACATGGCCAGAGGGTAGGGGCTCAGCAGACCCCTGTGTCCCCCGTAGGCCTCGCCAAACGCAGGCTCCATCCCATTCATACCCGGCTGCGAAGGAAGAAAAAAAATGCACACGAGTGAGCTAGAAATCCAACGGGAATGAGAGCGCGGAGATTATCACGCTGCGGCGTTCCTACTTTACCTGAGGCATGCCCGAGGCAGGAGGGTGTCAGGTCGCGGTCACGGCGTCGGTTCAAGTGAGTTCTGCTGCACAACGGAGAAAAAACAAAGTGAGTTCAGATCTGAGACTTCGACGAGGAGGAGAGGGAGGATTTCATTAGAAAGATGGAAGGGAAGAGCAGGAGATGATGCTTACCAAAGGTTGAGAGGGTCAAGGGGCGGAGCTCCTTTCACATGTCGCAGCCCTGCAGCTCTCAGCCTCCTGGAGTCTGGAGGGGAACATTGGGGGGGCACAATTACACAGCAATAATAGCACAAACGGAAACATCAAAGCGTGGAGATGTGTGAGGATGTAGTTTAAGATCTCGTTTTTCTTGAAGTCGATCTGTGACCGCCACAACAAGAGATGCTATAAAAAACTGATAAAATGCAGGTTTTCAACGTGTCTTCCTCCAGAATAACACTGTTTTTAAACCTTTGGACAGAAATCTCTTCACAGATAGAATCTGGGTTTGTTTGCTGCGATGCATTTTCTTTTTTTAATTCTGCATTTATGAAGTTAAACATGAAAGATGTTGGAGCTACAGTATTTTATGTCTGTTCATGGTGGTTATTGTTGCTTATTTAGCCGGCTACTTTCTTCTTTTGATGCATCTATTTACGCAACATAAAAAAGCAGCTGCTCCCTGAAATGTAGGACATGTCATTTCCTGAGAAAGACCTGCCAACAATGAGCATTTAAAATAGCAAACGCAGAAGCTTTTAAGCACAAGATAAAGGTTGGGATTTAATCTGTAGAGCAGAAAAGAACTCATGTCACATTTGTAGATGAATATGTGGATAATTACCAGAGAGTAGCATTAGTCATTTCAGCGCTACGTGTTGTTACTATCACACGATGCTTCAAAGAACAACTTTGATGTCAATTTGTTAAAAAAATGACACAACCTGCTTTGAAGGAGGAAATTAAGACGTTCCGTATGAGTTGAGAAAGACAAAGTCATTTTCATTCATTTTTTGGGCCTGTGTTGCTTCTTTGCTACACAGTCTTATTTTATTGATTTCTTATAGTCAACAAATAATACAAAACCAGTTGGTGACTTCTCTGCCTATTGGTCCTTACTGGAGCTTTAAGTCTTTTTAACAAACAGGTTACAACAACATATGAAAGACGTGGGCATTGTAGTTTGTTAGAGACTCAAACTGACATAAACAGTGCATTTGTAGGGGACTATTTTCAGCGGTGAATTAATCCACATTTGGTGCTCTAGTGAGTATTGGTGGCAGCAGGACAATGCATGTGGGAGTGGAAATAAACGACAGTGTGTTCATGTGGTGTGCTGCAGGATCGAGTCTTTAAACCAGGAGGCAACCTCAGGTTTTGAGAAGTGAAGCCATGGTGTAGGGGCTTAAACTGTAGTTCTTCCTGCTGGCCACCAGGGGGCGACTCCTCTCTGCTTGTATAGAAGTCTATGAGAAAATGGTCCTACTTCTCTCTTGATGTATTATCTCAGTAAACATTGTAAACATGAGTTTATGGTCTCAATCTCTAGTTTCAAGTCTTCTTCAATCCAGCATGATGTTCATTTAGTACATTATGGTCCATTTAGAGTCCACCAGACCAGAAAACAGGGGATGCTTTAGGGCCAAGATACCAAAACTGGAAGCTTTAAAACGGTAGTCCACAAACCGACGGGTGACGTCACCATGACGACCACCACTTACCTACATACAGACTAGGGGTGAGAAAAAAAATCGATATTGCAATATATTGTTGTGCTCTCTGTCGCAATAAATAAATCGATACACTGACGGCAAATATCGATATTTTGGGTCTACGGGTTTTTTTTAGACTCCCGTCGGTGCGTCTAAAGGGGCGTTCACACCGGACGCGATAGACGCGAATTGAGCAGCGACTTTACATTGAAAATCAATGTAAATGGCGCGATGACACGCGATTCAGGCGGAGGCGGCGCGAATGGAGCGTCTGGCGCGATGAGACGCGGCGCGAATGAAGCGAATAGTCCAAAATGATCAAGCGGCGCGATACACACGTCTCACGTGATTGTATTCGCGTCTATCGCGTCCGGTGTGAACGCCGCATAAGCGTGGCCGTGTGCTGGCCGGTGCTGTTGTGAGCTTCAAGCGCTTTTCACACAGCATTGAGGGCATGAGGACCCACTTTTCGGCTGGGCTCGATTGCCTATTTACGGGCAGGATTCCAGGCGGCGCATGTTTACCGTCCGCCGGAGGGTCCGCATGTGTGGATCCGTGGAGCCGTGTCCTGCCCGTTGCTGTGAGCTCCAAGCGGTTTTCACCCAGCTCTGAGGGCATGAGGCCCGACTTCCCAGGTACTGGATGGGTGAACATAACTCTGCACATAATTGGTTGCATACTGAAATGTGCCCAATATTTCATTTAATTCTGATGTTATTCTTATCTTGTTTAGCTATTGTTAAACTAAAACGGGCCCAAGTTTACATAAAACAAGTTGCTACTGACTTTTCAGTATCAGAAAGCACTGTCCTGGTTTACATAAGACATGTTATTAATGTTCATGCACTTTAATGTGTCCAGCTGGACAGTGTTTATTCATTTGTACATTGTACGAAGTTTTGGAATTGATTTTTTATGCATATTTTTTCTTTTTCAGTCACATATCGTGATATATCGTTGATGAAATTTCTTGCAAATGTGTTTAGTGGCTAAATGAGACTAAACGTCATCATGCCATTTAGTCCGCCTTTCTGGTGGTGATGTGAAGTCATGTGACCTTGGTGTAGTTTGTTTGTAGCCTTCTGCCATTTTGGATTCAAGCCTAAAAAAAGATTATCTTAAATGTTTGTTTGCCACAGTAAACCTAAATCTGATGGAGGGTACCAGTGCAGGGCTCCAGACTAACTTTTTGCATTGGTTGCACTGGTTGCAACCTTTTTTAGGTGCACCAGCACAAAATTTAGGTGCACCCACATTTTTCATCGCGTTGCCTTTAACGGCAAAAAGTCACCTTTTTATCGCTCTCCTTTTACATAATGACACCCCCTTATGGCCTAGGTTAACTGCAGCACCATCAGCACCCAGAGGAACCGTTTTCTCCAGCCAATCTGCACACTGATACCCAAACGCAGTAAATGCTTGCTTTGTGGCACAATAAAAAGATCATACAGGTCACTAGATTGCAAATGGAAAACTGTTTATGTGATCTTAGCCTAGCCTACTTATATTTTTACTTAGGCTATTCATTTTTAATAATAATATTAGGAATAGGCTACTATACAATTTCCCATTAATGATCTCTCATGCTGTAATGTGGACCTTCAAACACTGTGCGTGTCCATGCTCCACCTCGACATGTCCAATTAACATGTTGACCGGCCTCCCTTTATGCAAAATGCAGCAGTAGACAATAACGCACGCCTTCATAGAGACGTCTGTGTCGCCGTCAGTCATGAATGACGTGTACGTGGCGTTTCCAACCTCAGCTGTCTTGTTCTTTAGTGTGTCGGCATTTTTTTCATCAGAATAATTTCGGACTTAAATTTAGTGAACGGCAACTCCTCCTTTGCAATATTGTATGCAACATTGAATTTTATAATAATTTCAGATTCCTCAGCGGACGTGATTGAAACAGCCTGACGCTGAAATGCAGCTGGATGAGGGGCCACTTTATTAACACACTTATCAAGGCATGTAGTATGCTTTTTGGACATATTGCGCTTTTTCAACGTCTCGATCTCAACAACTCTTCCACAAACGCACTATTACCGGCCAAATTCTTACCGCACTCCCGACAATAAATGCAGTGCATTGAGTCCCTTTGTTTATCGTACATCAGCCAGGGAAATTGCTTCAACCAGTCCTGTCTGAAGGCATATTTTTGGGCTTTTTAATTAGTCTCGGGGCGAGGCTTTCTGCCTCTCTTCATTTTCAAAGAAAATCGAAGTGCTCAGCGCTCATTGTCGAAGCGCTCAGAGTACCTGCTCTGCTTGCTCGAATTTTTCGAACTGACACAATTTACAGCAGTGAAAAGGACCACAGCCAATCAGAGGCAAGGACCCGCCCGAGCTCTGTCTCTTATTGGTTTAGACCACGATACCGTCAGGAGAACACAAAGAGATGCTGCGCTTATGATTTTTTTTTTCACCTGAGCAGCGTTAGGTGCACCAGTGCCACCTACAATTTTTTTCAGTCGCACTCATAAAAATTTTGGTCGCATATGCCACCAAAATGGTCGCACTCTGGAGCCCTGCAGTGAGATGCTAACTAAACCTACGTCATCCCTGCAGCGCCCTTTGGCACAGAACAATAACACACACACATAACAACTCATGCACTAAACTCACTGTTGCTTTTTCTTTTTCCGTGGCATTTCTTGACAAAAAGCCAGACACAGAATACGTCTGGCCTTTACTCTTTAACCCAGCTAACTCTGTCCTCTGAAGAGCTGCTGCTCCAACTCCAACCACGACGGTGAACTCCACCCAAGACCGTGAACTCCACCCACAACGGGTGAACGCCACCCAGTACGGGGAAACTCCACCAATCAGGAGAGCTTCCTGCCTGCAGATCCGCTCTGCGTCGGTTCATGTTTGTGTAACCAAAACTCCCGTTTCTTCACCGGAGACGAAAGGCCACATTGCAAACTCCTGATCAGACCAACTCCTTTCAGACGGTTACATGATGAAACACGGAGCAACACCGAGACACACACACACACACAGCTAGAACAATGCAGACCTACTGTTCGGTACCTGTAGAAAACCAGAAGAAAGCAGCTCACACTGACCCGGGATCAGTGATTGGAGAACAATGTCATAATGCGTTGGCTGTTGGTTGACCTCAGGCACACAAGAATGAGGAAATGAGGATTGGCTGGGCGGTTATGACGCTGCCTTGGCATGCCACGCGGAAAACTGGTATTTGGCAAAAGAGAAAGCAGGCGACCAACATGCTGTTTACAAAAGCACTCGTCAAACACATACAGCGATTTGAAGTAGATAACAAACGGGTAGAACCGATGGAATAATCCCAGCGAGCTACGAATCTACAGCTCTCGCGTCTTTCTGCTGAAGTTTCAGCAGCCGAGGATGTGAGAGAGAAAACTCTGGGAGTTTCTATCCGGTGGCTTTGTGTGGGGTGTTTGCTCATATAAACGGAATAAAATCAAATATTATGCTGTAGTACAAACATATCTCATATCCCACTACAGTACGGTCATCGAGGAGAAACCAGGAAACAATCGCATTCTAGAAGCAAAGCGATTCATCGATTATCTGTGGATTAATCCAGGCTAACGGTTTGGACCTAAGTGATGAATCGTTGCAGCCCTTTTTACGAACTTTATCATAATAATAGAGAGAAACACTAAGTATCAGCACTGAGTAGATGCATCATGTTACTCTTTACTACTGTACTTTGATGACTTTCAGAGATTTCATAACATCAGATTTTTACGATTAACCTGGCTGAAAACAATTCACGTTATTATTGCGATTTCTATAGAAACTAAAATAAATCGTCGGTGATATATCGGGACACCTTCACTCGATACAGAACTGCACGTGTAGTTAGAGTACATCACTGGACATGGGTACCACAGTATGTGTATTTTAATGGTATTCTTCATAGGTATACTTTATTTTTACTTCTGCACTTGAATAAATGCTCGTCTCATCTCTTCAGCCATCACTCTTCACTACAAACAATAATGTAACACTCAGACGATGCTGGCACAAACACAGACTTGTTACATAATATATCTGTGCATAACTCCTGATAATCTAAACGGAAGGATGAAGGCGTGTGAGACAGACTTTAAATTCACTGTGAGACATTTATTATTTAGATTGTTTGAGGTGTTTTATTCAGAATGTGATTCTCTGCTTCATCAATAAATCCTTCAAAGCATACTGCTGAGAAAACTAAAAAACAGCTGATTATCCACTAGGCTGACAAGTCATATCTGAACCACTTCTTTCTGCCCACGACAGTTATCTGAGGAATATATATATCAACAATTTCATGTCACCATCATCCTTCCAAAGTAAATCATTGCAATTCACCATATTATCCCAATAATCGTCGAAATAGGATTCAAACTCTTAAACCATCCTGGAATCACTACATTTAGTTAAGAAACACATCTTATAATAATAAAATTACATAAGAAATAAATGTATATGTTTTTGCATCCTGTGTTTTTTCCTGCATTCACATCTCTACCATGATAGCAAGCTAAACAGCTTCTTCACGTCACTCGTGACGATATTCACGATAACGGAAATGAACCATGATCCACTTTTTTTATCGCGATCCACCATATAATCACTGATAACCGGTTATGCAAAGTAGTGCTGAAGAGAAGACGACAACACTAAGAAAGGACAGATCATGTGACCAGTAGCTTTACATTTCCTTCAACCCTAAAACCAGATTCTGTAGGTTTATTTATGTTCTGTACCGTTCAGACGCTTTGTTATCAGAGCTGCTTTTGAAAGTCCTCTTCTAGTAACCAGGGTCCGTACGGGTGCTGGGAATACTTGAATTTGAGTGTGGTGTTTTCAAGGTTTGAAAAGGTCTTGGATGTAGACTAAAGGTCTTGAAATGTGTGTTGTATGTGATGACATCTATGATAGAACAGAGAAAAGAAGATCTCCATATCTGAGGGACTGAAAACAGCATTTTCTGACATTTCTTTATGAAAAATGACTTTTGATGATGAACAGATGATGAAAATAGTTGGTGATTATATTTCTGTGGATCTGTTAGTGGAATTAGTTTTCCTTTCATTTGTGGTCCTTCTGTAAAAAGCTGTCTCCAAACATCATGTTGGTTGTTTAGAGGACAATAACATCTCATTTAATGTGATGAACAAGTGACAGAATAAGTAGACTGAATACTGACCATTGGATTGATACAAAGATGGAGTTTACCACAGCTGGAAGGGGCTGGAAAAGCATGGAAATGCACCTTGAAATGCTTGGAAAGTGCTTGAATTTGACTTTGGAAAAGGTGGAGGAACCCTGAGTAACACGCATGCATTCCTCTAAGTGACTACGCCGCTGCGGTGCATTACTAAGTACATTTACACGCAGAACGCCACTCACTCGGATCCTTATTGATGTTGCCGGCAACAACAATCCTGCAATCAGTTATTGTGTGTCGGTTCAACGTGGGTCCAAAGGTCTCTGTGCTCATAAACACAGTTCACCGCGAGGCAACCTGGCTGTGGGCCAATAAATGCCGATAAGGGTTACGTTCAGATGGAGATTCCATTTAGTCCTTTTAGTAAACAAGACTGCAGGTGAACACAACATTTCAAACCTCCGGTCATACATGTGCGTTACACGGAGCCCTTTAGTAGTGTGCACAGGAATGCTAAGTAAAGACGACCCCATGTGCCTGTCAGAGCTTGTTATGTAACAGGGCAGGCTATTTCAATGATTGCATAGCATGCCGTAGCAACGTTGCTGCAACTAGAAGTTGTCGTATTTCTGGTGAATCGGACATTTATTTTTATAATCCATAAAAAAAAACAAAGGCTGTCACAGATTTCCTGAAGCATAAAGGTGACGCCTACAAATTGCGTGTTTTGGTCCAAACAACGGGCTTAAAAATCCAAATTAATTTATAATAAATAACAAGCAGCCAATCCAAACAAGGAACTGTTTAACAAATCAAGACGATTCTCATTTTCTAAGATCATAAATCCATTCATGACTTCCAAAAATCTACTGCTAGCTACTGCCTGGCAAGCCACTGCTAACGCTAGCTCTCTGATACCAACGCTAGCTCTCTGATACCAACGCTAGCTCTCTGATACCAACGCTAACTCTCTGATGCTAATGCTAGCCCTCTGATGCCAACACTAGCTCTCTGATGCCAGCGCTAGCTCTCTGATACCAATGCTAACTCTCTGATGCTAATGCTAGCCCTCTGATGCCAACTCTAGCTCTCTGATGGTAACGCTAGCCCTCTGCCGAACAGAGCAACAAGAACTCCAGTCCCGTCATGATCAGAGGTGCATTCTGGAGGTTACATCTTCCCGGGGTAAACATAGTACTTCAAATACTTCAGCAACCCTACGAATACCCAGGATCACATCGGGCACCATCATCTGGACTTGAAGGAGGAACACCCACAATGCACTACTTTAGCAAACTTTCAGCCAACACCCGGACAGCGAAGTCCAGAAGGACGGCTTTAGGTTTATGATGCAGACAACGTATACACCACGCTGTTGAGTACTTTGTTTTCTGAGAAATCGGATAACTTTTCCACAAAATCAAAATGATGCAATCTTGCGCTCTCATGCCATACTTTGCCACACCGCCTATATTGGCTCACAGAGGACTGAAATAGATCCTGAACCAGGTACTCGTTCAAAACTTGATTCTGAATCGTGACCAGAAGAATCGAAGTAGCTCAAAAATAGTTGCAGATTAATTTTCTGTCAATTGATGTAATCAACTAATTGTTGCAGCTCTGTGACTATTATGGTGTTTCTTTTGTCATATGGGGGTTAAAATGTGTATAAAAGTCAGTTATTATACTTTTATTATTTTTACTCTGATGTGTTTTTAGTTTCCAGTAACATGAAGAAACTTTCAAAAATAAAGGTGCTATAGAAAACCGGCTCTAACGCAGTCCCTCTCATCCCAACGTGGATGCAAGTCATGCTGACTGTGGACCATGAGGCAGGTCTAGAGCAGCCTGACCAGACAATGAACCTTCAACAGCTGGAGGCCTCTTCGGGAGGGGAGGGACGAGCCTCCGGTGTGATGGGGGACGGCGGCGGTGACGGAGGGATGGAGGTTACGCACGGAGGGACGGGAGTCCAGGAAGAGACTGCGATGGCGGAGAGTTGTGCCCGAGAACAGCGAGGATGAGACGGGGGAGCAAGGAGGGGGGTGGGGAGAGGCGGTCTGTCTAGGAGGCCAATTTGCCAAATTAAAGCTAAAAAAAAAAGAAGAATCTAGGCGGCGGACAAAGCTCCGTCTCGCCTGGGAACCCCCCTCTCCCCGTCCCTCCTCTAATTAAATACAATAAACTTAAATCACACAAAAAATTACAATCACCCGAAACACCCTGGACGCGCCCCCCTGTCTCCATTCTCCGTGTCCTTGGAGCTCCGTTCTCCGTTTCCCGTAACGAAGCGACGCCAAAGTGGCCCCCTATCCCTCGCCTCGGATCCCCGTCCGCGGCGCGTCCCGCTCCCTTCTCTTCACCCCCAACCCCAACAAAAGCGACCGATCAGTGATGTTGGGGGCATGCCGGCGCCGTGTGTCCGCACAGCTGGAGAGGATCGACCGCAGCACACGGAGAGCCGGAGCCGGGGGAGGAGACGGTGCCATGGTGGCAGCAGCAGCCAGCAGCGTGTCCCGCATGGCACGGCGGAGCCGCGCTTCCACATCCAAGACCCTCATACCCCCTCCCGTCTCACCGCGAATCCCGTGCATTTTTATTTTGTTTTTAATCATCTCAGATATAACAAGAGAATACATTCCTACCGACAGCGAGCCGCGACGCGTCCAGCCGAGACAACAGGGATCCTTCCAGCGCAAGACAACAATAAAAAATGGGGCGCAGCTGGCAGTGCCACCGGATGTCCAATATTAATTGTTAATACGGGGGCCGATGTGTGAGCATGTGGGTCGGCTTCAACGCTATACGCTGCTCCGGCAGGGTACAGAAAGTCCCGCTCCCCCCGCTCCCCCTCGGACTCCCGTTAAATATATTAAAGTTGACGCAGAAGCAAGTTTGGCTGCTGTTTCGCGTCCACCTGCAGGTGCCGGAGCCTGGTAGCCGACCGCGGTGCAGGCCCCGGCGGCCGCGGCGGCTTCATCACCACCGAACTGGAAAAGTTTGACACATTAATCTCCCCACATAGGCGCAAGAATATATCTGCAAAAATAATTATAATAATTATAATACAAATATATGGAATACATGTAATAATGCCCCCCTTTCTAAAAAAAACATGTTCCAGATAATAATGTGCTCCAATCAACACTCAGATTTAAAGTGTGCCATGCACGCTACTGTATGTAAATGAAAGTAGCCATTTTTATCAGACCGTTAAAAGCTCGCAGGTATTTATTTCCTCTCTAAACATTTATAGAAAACTTGACGAAACGCGCAGAAAAGCGGAGAGCTGCAGCCGCCGCCGCTGCTTCCCCTTTTTTCCTCTTTTTTTTTTACCTCGTCGCGTGTCCTCGGATGTCCCCTCGGAGTTAAGGCTCCTCCGGACCGGGGTAAAATGTCGGCCTCGGCCTCTCCAGATGATACTGCTATTATTACTATTGTTGTTGTTGTGACGCGCCGTCCAAGGGCACGAGAGGAAGCCCGCGTGGACAGCAGCGGCCGCTCAGCCGCACGAGCCCCGCTCCACGTCCAGCCACATGCAGGAAGTTAGTTTCCAGGAGTCGAGCTGCTCTATGGCGGATAACCGGGACAGAAAAGATGGTTGTAGGACTCCACGGCCCCCCCTCGCCCGTTTCACCTCCTCCTCCTCCTCCTCCTCCCGCCTCCCTCCATTGGAGCAGAAGCCTACCGTTTTGGAGATGAGAGGGTGGGAGAATGAAAGCACTCATCTCTCCCCCTCAAGCTAATTCCTTTTATTAATAAAGTTGTACAGCCCCCCTCCACCCACTACACCCCCCTCCCCGTTGGACATGGTACCGTCCGCAGGACTCGCAACACTTTCTCGAGCGGTTTAAAAACACTTTTTGTAGGGGGCAGATAAACGTAAAAGGAGACATGGAGGGCGTGGAGGTGTTGTACGGGCCTTTGGGTGCTCTTTGTTGTTGTTGTTGTTGTTGTTGTTTGTTTTGTGCCTGCGGGTCCAGCGGACCGTGAAGGTTCAGAAAGCGGTTAGGAGCGACTGACCTGGTCGGAAGGGGAAGTGTGTCAGCTGTAAAAACAGTCGCAGCTCTCATCGGAGGATCGGAGGGCACTTGAGTTCACCAATAATCCCGGAGACGGATTAGTCAATATCGAGTGATTTGACGTGCCAGACTTCCGGGTCAGGGGTTTCAAAATAAAGATCGTGTACGAGGTACGTGGCCCGAGATTTAAATTGTAGATTTATGTCATAATATTACAATGTAACCAATAGCGTTTTGGGTTGTTGTTCGCCGCTTTGTTTGACATGATGACCTTTTTGTTTTGTTTTTGCTGATTTTTGGTTATTTAAAATGTGTTTGGTTTACACTGATTTAACAACATAATACAAAAAATTACATTTGGAGAACATTTTCTATATATAGCTTTTCTTTTTTGTTTCTATTATTTCATACGTACATGCTTCTGCCAACAGCGTTTTCACACAATGAAACACTTCGAATTGAATATGAAGAGTGATCTTCTACAGAGCATTGACACACGCATTAAACATTCAAGTTTAGACAAAATAATAATATTTTGTCATCAATCTGGTAATTGGCACGTTTTATAGTCTATCAATGCCAACATAACACTTGTGCTTATTGTTGCAGTAGGGTGTCATATGATTACATCTACTTAAACGTTCCAACATGCATACAATATGTAAGAGGTAAAATATACATTTTGTTTTGTCAACGGCTGTGCTACCTTTATTATGAAAAGCACACTACCGTGCTTCCGGTGTGGTGCCTCGTGACCACCGACAGCTTGACGCACGTCGAAGCGAGTGAAAACGAATCCGGTTTGTTTCTACGACACGGTGTCGTCACAGGGGCGGGGTCACACGACCCGTCTTTAAGGACACCGGGAGGACTGGAGCTGTGAACCCGCTGACCCCGGCTTTGCCCCGGGCTTGCTCCGCAGCAGAGCCCCGCTGGAACCGCTTCACCTCCTCCCCGACGCGTGAGGCGGCAGACCCCGCAGGCGGCCTCCTCTGCGGCTTCACCACCGCGAAACAGCCGCTGCAGCTCCCCTGACCTCCGTAAACTCGCTGCTTGGTGGTTTACTCGGATCAGTCTGGTTCCTCATTCATACAAATGGGCTGGACAAAATATTAGAAACACCCCCGAGTCAAACAGAGATTCTTTAAACAGCGTGCAGATTACAAAATGGATGAACACGGCATGAGGAATCTTTACCATAATAATATATTTATTAGAGCACAATATATCAGAGTATTAGAGTCTATAATAAATACATGTTATAATCTGCTTGTCGCTGTGTAGTTATAGTTTTAACACTCGTACATATTCATAAAGCTTTACAACAATTACCATTTTAACATCTTAAAGCACTTTATAATTACTGATATGGTCAAGTTTGATAATAGATCACCATTGCTGGTCAGTCAGAAGGATCATAGTATATTATGATTCCCATGAAACGTATTACTCTTTATATAACGCATTATAATCACTATTAAAGAGTTACTGTAACTGATCATTCTTTGCATGTTAAATTAAAAACCAAAACGTTTTGTGTTGTTCTTGCATAGATTCGTTTTTTTCACTCTAATTAAAGCAAACAATAATCACTTACAGTCATTTATAATCACAAAATAATGCTTTAATGGTGATTATAATGCATTATGAAAAAAAGAGTATAATGGGAAATATAAAACACTATGATCCTTCTGTGTGACCGACAATCAGGACATATTATACTTGCTCTTGTAAGTAATTATAAAATGCTTTGTAATGTATTATGATTATTGTTACAAAGCTTTATGCATACGTACAAGTGCTTATAACTAGAATTATAAAGTGCTAGAAGCAAATTGTCTATATATCTATATATATGAGTGTATGTTTATAAAACAGACAAAAAAATTCCGTTTAGTCGACATTGTTTTGAAAACGATCTGCAAAAACGAACCTGCAGTGGGAATGATAGGCCACTAGGTGGCAGTGCAGTGTTCTAACAGCCTTCAGGTGCAGCAGATCTACACTTTGTTAGAGGAGCGTTAAAATGATTAGAGTAACGACACAAACGCAGCTCAGTGATCCCATCATTAACGGCATCATCTCCTTCACAGCTGTTTGACCGCAAGACGAAAACACGCGCGTGCGAAGTGGAAGCCGTGACCTCACCGTTTGCACGGATACCAGATTTAGCTAGTTTACACGGCAACGCTGGAGTTGCGTTTTCAAAAGATTTCACTCTGGAACCCGGTTTTCATTCACAGCCCCCCACCGAAACACCGTCGTCATGGAAACGAATGCTCAGAACGTAAAAATACTTCTGCGTATTACGTTGAAAACGTGATATTCTTTCCATATCCAAATCCTAATAATAACCCAAATCTGTTATTTGTTTATGCGGGGAAAATAGAATATAGGCCAGTGGGTTATTTTTAACTTTGGTTATTAGTATCTGCCATCTGCCAGGTTGTACTTTACAAGCTGCTGTTTATATTTAAACGGAAAATGTGATCAGCCATGCAGCTGCTCCGCTACGAACGTCTATAGAGGAGCTGGCGTTCTTTAGGCCAGCTCCTACAGCTGTCTGCACACAGACGGTTAAATCTTAATGTACCGTTCAGAGAGAAGAGTAGGTTGTCATGCTGCATTAAGCCACAATTTATGAATATTACAGAGGATAAGCTTCAGGGTTGTTTATCTGTCAGTGTTTAAATCACTCCCATTAACTGGGCCGAGGCTCCCACACGTTTCCCGCTTAAAGGACAATACCGCCCATTTTTCTTTAAGTAAGTTGTGAAGACAACGGCTTCCTCACTCCCTCGACTCCCTCTGCCGGTCGTGAGACCCGTCACTCTGTCATCGGCCAATCAGGAGCAGGAACACAGTGTCATGTAGATTTCATGGGCCGCTTGCTCATTAATCTGCATCCATAATGAGATGCGTTTATCAGCAGCTGTGAATTATGGATGATGTTTGTCCTCTTAGGAGGGAATGAACTGAGATTTTATATAACATAATCCTAATCCAGCATGACATTGTTACACGTTTCCACACGTCCCGACATTTCTACACTGTGTTCAGTTGCCGGCTGTGCCCGAATGTTTATTAACAAAACGTTACTGTCTCTGGAATACAATATTATCACGATCTTGTGGCAATTTTAAACATTTTGGTGCAGATATATTGCGATTTATTACCTTTTGTTCAACTGTAAATTATGCTGTCTGTCAACATCTGTTTCATTCGGTTCGTCTCACTTCATTTTTATTGCAGGTAAATTGTTTATTCATCGAGCAGACGGACTGGTCGACGCATGAAAAACCTGTTTTAATGCTTTAAAGCACATTGTACAATCCCACGGATTTTACATACTGAAACTCAGCACCCTCTAGTGGACCAAAGAAGCTATTGAGACCAAAAGGTTTAATTTGTTGAATTGTGAATATTTAAGGTCAATAAATATTGCCATGTAATATATAGTGATAATAACATATTAGAATTATGAAACTGATTAAAATACATTGACATATAGGCAAATGCTTGATTTCGAGGTCATGCGTGTAGCTAGTCCTGATCCAGGATCCTGTTCATATATTGTTCCTATTTCAGGCATTTGGTCATCAAAAGTTAGCTTGACTTGCTAGTTAGCCAGCTAGTTAGCTAAACTTCGTTCCATCGCTAATGTAACGTTGTCTCACCTGATGTGTTTTTATCCAGCGACTCTTTTTGTTGTTACATCCTGGTACAAAACATCGTCGTCTTCCTAATCACGTATTTTCAGTCTGATACTCAAACAACTATATGACAAAAAGCGACTTTCTTGAAGTGTAGAAAATTATCCCTGAAATTGACAAACATCATATGTGTAACTCTTGTAGTTGCTTCAAATCAGGAAGGGGCGGGGCTTAGCTGCTCTATACACAGTATGTCAAATGCAGTGTGAGAAAATTACCAGGATGTCCTTCTGCATCCGGTCGCATTTTTGCAGTGTGCAAGCCAGCATGTTTTTCTGACCCACAATCCTTTGCGCAGCAGATATACGGTATGAGCAAGAGGGTCAAAGTTCAGGGGGGGTCATGTGATGAGGGAGTAGTATGCCGGTTTAATGTATACAAGTATGTGATTTGGAATGCAGCTCAAGTGGTTTTGTTGCCTGAAAAAAACAAACTTCCTGTTGAGACTGAAGTTTATTTTGAAAGGATGCTCTGCGTCTAATGAGTGTGTGTTATCGACGTGGGAACGTGCTCGTTTCCTCGATAGAATCCCAGAAGAAACACTGAATCCTTTCTCTGCTTCTCCATGGAAACGGTCACGTTTCCTGATGAATATTTGCTCAAATCATCAGTGAATTAATGTGTTTAAAAGCAGGCGAATGCAGCGTAACTGTAAGTCGTTCTCTTTCCAGCTCCCAAGCGTTCCCGTAGAAACACGTACATTTATTCACCCCTCTAAAGCTCGCTCCAATGAAAAACTGTGTCTCTTGAGCAGATGTTTATTTTCAGGCTTTTGCCAGAAAGTTCTTCCTGCATCTGACAGATGAGGTCAGTGAAGTTGACCTTGTCCTCGACTGCCAAGGTCACTTTGACGAGGTGCCTTCATCAGTCAGAGAAGCAACAGCAACAGGAAGGTTGAATATTTTTCTTTTTCCTTTTGCACAAACACACACAGGAGTCCTAAGTGACACATTGAACACCAACACAGCAGATGTTTGCAGCGAGGAGCCGGGTGTGTTACCGTGTCCTTGTGACTTAACGCTCAGTAAGTGCGTTGATGTGTAAATGTGTTAGTCTGTTAGTGTGAAGCGTTTGGGTGTTTGTCACAGAATCCTTCTCGGCGGTGTTCTCGTAGGGTTTCTGTTCAGTGTGTTTGTGGATGATTCACAATCCAAACATGCATTTCAGCTCACAAGGAATGTTCACAATGTCAACAGAGCAACAGCATTGTATGAGGCATATTTCCAGTTTTATTTTTTTATTGGATGTTTCACATACAATTTCACTCACATAGAAGCACAAGGTCACATATAGGAGCTCATCTCCACCAGCCAATCAGATCTGTTATCCAGTAGAAACTGCAGGCATCACCGTCTCCATTCAGGTTGCCAGGAACACTTAATAACAGATAATAACAGACGAGCAGCAGCTCAACATTAACTGAACAGATTCATAAAGAAAACAGGAAAAGGAATGTTTTAGGTCAGGGTTATTCATTTTCGGTTTGTTTGGTGTGAATCATTTCTGATGCAAACATTTGTACGTTAGCAGTCCTCTACATAGTCCTCTTTATAGTCCTCTACATAGTCCTATGTTTCCAAACAGACCCAAAGGATTATGGGTAAATCTGAAGACGACATCTCTCAACTCGGTCGGTCGACGCGTTACCCAAACTCTGTCCAACAAGCCGAGCTAAAAAGTTAGCTATCGAGTAAGCTACCAGGTTAGCTATCGGGTTAGCTATCAGGTTAGCTACCGGGTTAGCTATCAGGTTAGCTATCAGGTTAGCTACCGGGTTAGCTATCTGGTTAGCTATCGGGTTAGCTACCAGGTTAGCTATCGGGTTAGCTATCAGGTTAGCTACCGGGTTAGCTATCAGGTTAGCTATCAGGTTAGCTACCGGGTTAGCTACCGGGTTAGCTATCAGGTTAGCTTCCTGTGAGATATCCAAGTTTCACTGCAAGCCACCACCACAACTACAAACGAGGGCTGGAGGAAAAGATACAACACAATTTGGTCTTTCTAAAAAGTAGCTGTATATTGATTTTGATTCTTTTTGGCTGAAGCAAAGTGGTTTTAAGAGAGGCGGCGGGGGGAGGGGTTACGGAGAGGAGGGGGGCGTGGTTGTGGTGGCGGCTCGCAGCGGAGACTCTCAAAGCAATAAGGAAGAGCCGGGCGGGGGTCAAATGATGGTAAAAATGATCAAGTAGGCTTCTGGAAGCTAGTTATGTACAAATGCATGGAAGCTGTTATTTGATTTATATTTATGTATCGCAGATCAACCTGCAGGCCAACACTTAGATTCTTTTAAATATCCGACTTATTATTTTTAGACCTAGAAAACACCAAACTACAACGTTGACCACACTGGGGGGGATTCAACATCAGCGTCCACCACTAAGAAGGGTTGTTTTCCTTCTTCCAACAGCGAATGTAAAAGTCTGGGGAAACATGCAGTGAAATGACACTTTCTTTTCTCAAATGCACCTTTTTCTCTTTTGCTTTGTTGTATATGAATTAATTTGAAAGCAGCCATTTTAACGTGCGTGTGTGTGTGTGGGGGGGGGGGGTCACTCTACCTTACAGAGCTCTGCACCCGAGAGGATTTTAAGCGTAAATTAGGAATTTGCTGTAAAAGGCTGATTATAATGGAGCGTACTTGAAAAGGAGTGAAAGATGGTGGAGATCATCAGTGAATCCACCAGCAGCAGCTTCAATCAAAGAGAACAGTCCCTTCATCACAAGCAGCGCCACAAAAGCAGGCGAGAGAGCGGGCAGGGTTTCATCAAAAGGGGGTCGAGTGGAAAAGGGATTGAATTGGACGACGACGTCACCATGGCAACGGGAGCCACCACCACGGCGGCGGCGGCAGCAGAAGAGGACGAGGGGAGTGTGGGAAGGAGTTTCATGCTGAAGTGAATCTAAAGTGGAAGGGAAATCACTCTTCATGTTAATGGTTTTTGGGAAATTCTCATGGCCGCGGTCCAAGCACTCGCAGTAATGAATTCTCCCCCTCGCCATTACATCACAGATAACAACGCTTATATAACGAGGGCCGCGTGGACGCCGAGGCAGTCGCAGCGCGCCAAATAAATACAACACTCAGATATTCTTGTTCCCTGACGGCGGCGACACAAAGCCGAAACATGACAGGAAGTGAACTACAGATCGCACATCTCGGAGAATGTCTACTCCTGATGTCACGGAGCGAATCATCCTCCTCGATTTAAAACCCACATCCAGATACATCATTTTCAATATTTACACAGGTTGCAAAGAAAGAGGACTTTTCAGTTGTTGTCTTCCAGTCTGTGGATTGTGTGTGTGTGTTTGTGTGTGTGTGTTTGTGTGTGTGTGTGTGTCGGAGGAGTTTGTGTTGAAATAAAAGTCCAGCAAACCAGACGACGGGGCTGACGAGAGGCGTCGCATCACGCAGCCCTGAAACAGAGAGGAAGTGACATCAGCACGCGTAGAATGACATTAAACAGGACGAGCAGCAGAACTGGCCACCGCCAGCCTCCAATCATGTGACGCGTCTACCGTACGCCAAGAGCTACATTTAAAAAAAATAATTCAAAAAATTAGAGACGAGACACAGGGTAGGTACGGGTGCTGGAAATCCTTGAAAACACTTGACTTTTAGTGTGATGTTTTCAAGGTTTGGATGTAGAATAAAGGTCTTGAAATGTGTGTTGTATGTGATGACATCTATGATAGAACAGAGGAAAGAAGATCTCCATATTTGAGGGACTGAAAACAGCATTTTGTGACATTTCTTTATGAAAAATGACTTTTGATGATGAACAGATGATGAAAATAGTTGGTGATTATATTTCTGTGGATCTGTTAGTGGAATTAGTTTTCCTTTCATTTGTGGTCCTTCTGTAAAAAGCTGTCTCCAAACATCATGTTGGTTGTTTAGAGGACAATAACATCTCATTTAATGTGATGAACAAGTGACATCATAAGTAGACTGAATACTGACCATTGGATTGATACAAAGATGGAGTTTACCACAGCTGGAAGGGGCTGGAAAAGCATGGAAGATAAAGTTCCTGGCCTGTCTCCTGTCTTTTCTCCGTGTTTAGAACGGACACGGAGCTTTGTTAGTATTTAGATCCAGGTTGTATGAACTCACCTCGTCTACTCCCAGAAGTAACGCAGATACCATATCGTTTCATTCTTCAGCTGGGGGCCGAACAGAGGGTTGGCCTGGGCCAGGATGGCGATCAACCAGCTGAGTGCACCGAGAGAGAGACAGATAGTCAGCACACACATGGACAGACAGACAGGCACAATGTGGAATTCATCCCCTCATAGACAGGCTTTTGACCACCTGGGTCTTTGCTTCTGCCCTTTTTGGTAATAACCCAATAGATCACATTCCTGTCATAATAACTGTAAAGACAGCAGAAGCAAACCACAGGAAACGGCCGGGCAGCGGGTCAGGAGACACGAGAGACTCCGCCGACGTCCAACCGACTCTCAGTGCATCCATCCCGAGGTCCTGAGACCTGTAGCAGCCTGACCAAGGCTTTCACAGGGTTCACAGAGAACCCCTATTACAGGGCCCAGGCCTCTATGTAGTCCTCTACACAGTCCTCTATGTAGTCCTCTATGTAGTCCTCTACACAGTCCTCTATGTAGTCCTCTATGTAGTCCTCTATGTAGTCCTCTGTGTAGTCCTCTACACAGTCCTCTATGTAGTCCTCTACACAGTCCTCTACGTAGTCCTCTATGTAGTCCTCTACACAGTCCTCTATGTAGTCCTCTATGTAGTCCTCTACACAGTCCTCTATGTAGTCCTCTATGTAGTCCTCTACACAGTCCTCTATGTAGTCCTCTATGTAGTTCTTTACATAGTCCCCTACACAGTCCTCTATGTAGTCCTCTACCTCGTCCTCTATGTAGTCCTCTACACAGTCCTCTATGTAGTCCTCTAACTAGTCCTCTATGTAGTCATCTACGCAGTCCTCTATGTAGTCCTCTACACAGTCCTCTATGTAGTCCTCTACACAGTCCTCTATGTAGTCCTCTATGTAATTCTTTACATAGTCCCCTACACAGTCCTCTATGTAGTCCTCTATGTAATTCTTTACATAGTCCCCTACACAGTCCTCTATGTAGTCCTCTACCTCGTCCTCTATGTAGTCCTCTACACAGTCCTCTATGTAGTCCTCTAACTAGTCCTCTATGTAGTCATCTACACAGTCCTCTATGTAGTCCTCTACCTCGTCCTCTATGTAGTCCTCTACACAGTCCTCTATGTAGTCCTCTAACTAGTCCTCTATGTAGTCATCTACACAGTCCTCTATGTAGTCCTCTAAACAGTCCTCTATGCAGTCCTCTATGTAGTCCTCTACACAGTCCTCTACGTAGTCCTCTGTGTAGTCCTCTACACAGTCCTCTATGTAGTCCTCTACACAGTCCTCTACGTAGTCCTCTACACAGTCCTCTATGTAGTCCTCTACCTCGTCCTCTATGTAGTCCTCTACACAGTCCTCTATGTAGTCCTCTAACTAGTCCTCTATGTAGTCCTCTAACTAGTCCTCTATGTAGTCATCTACACAGTCCTCTACACAGTCCTCTATGTAGTCCTCTAACTAGTCCTCTATGTAGTCCTCTAACTAGTCCTCTATGTAGTCATCTACACAGTCCTCTATGTAGTCCTCTAACTAGTCCTCTATGTAGTCCTCTACCTTGTCCTCTAACTAGTCCTCTATGTAGTCCTCTACCTCGTCCTCTATGTAGTCCTCTACACAGTCCTCTATGTAGTCCTCTAACTAGTCCTCTATGTAGTCATCTACACAGTCCTCTATGTAGTCCTCTAACTAGTCCTCTATGTAGTCATCTACACAGTCCTCTATGTAGTCCTCTAACTAGTCCTCTATGTAGTCATCTACACAGTCCTCTATGTAGTCCTCTAACTAGTCCTCTATGTAGTCCTCTACCTTGTCCTCTAACTAGTCCTCTATGTAGTCCTCTACCTCGTCCTCTATGTAGTCCTCTACACAGTCCTCTATGTAGTCCTCTAACTAGTCCTCTATGTAGTCCTCTACCTTGTCCTCTATGTAGTCCTCTACACAGTCCTCTATGTAGTCCTCTAACTAGTCCTCTATGTAGTCCTCTACCTCGTCCTCTATGTAGTCCTCTACACAGTCCTCTATGTAGTCCTCTATGTAGTCCTCTACACAGTCCTCTATGTAGTCCTCTACCTCGTCCTCTATGTAGTCCTCTACACAGTCCTCTATGTAGTCCTCTACATAGTCCTCTATGTAGTCCTCTACACAGTCCTCTATGTAGTCCTCTAACTAGTCCTCTATGTAGTCCTCTAACTAGTCCTCTATGTAGTCATCTACACAGTCCTCTATGTAGTCCTCTAACTAGTCCTCTATGTAGTCCTCTACCTCGTCCTCTATGTAGTCCTCTACACAGTCCTCTATGTAGTCCTCTATGTAGTCCTCTAACTAGTCCTCTATGTAGTCCTCTACCTCGTCCTCTATGTAGTCCTCTACACAGTCCTCTATGTAGTCCTCTATGTAGTCCTCTAACTAGTCCTCTATGTAGTCATCTACACAGTCCTCTATGTAGTCCTCTATGTAGTCCTCTAACTAGTCCTCTATGTAGTCATCTACACAGTCCTCTATGTAGTCCTCTACACAGTCCTCTATGTAGTCCTCTATGTAGTCCTCTAACTAGTCCTCTATGTAGTCATCTACACAGTCCTCTATGTAGTCCTCTACACAGTCCTCTATGCAGTCCTCTACACAGTCCTCTACGTAGTCCTCTACACAGTCCTCTACGTAGTCCTCTACACAGTCCTCTATGTAGTCCTCTAACTAGTCCTCTATGTAGTCCTCTACCTCGTCCTCTATGTAGTCCAAGTCTCCATTTTATTCCCTCCAGATCATCCCGGTGGATCATTTTCAAACTAAAGCTTCAAACTGTGCTGTATCAGCCTGTGGGTCTTGTATTGCCTGATGGTGACTGGGACTCCCTCTAGTGGCAGAAGGACAATCCTGCATGCTCAGCCCACTTCACTCTGTTTATTCATCACCTCATCTGCATACAACTGTTGCAACAACTAAGAAAAGTCATTATATTTTCAGGGTTTTTTTTTTTTAGGATAATTACTTCAATCTCAAACTGTAGACTGGCTGTCGCCATCTTGGATTTTTTGCATTCACAACAATTTGGAGTTCAGTATCTTTCCCAAAGACTCTGGCAATCCGACTGTAGGAGTTGGGAATCGAACCACTGATCTTCCGATTGAGGATTACTTGCTCTGCGACAGCCGTTAACTTTACAGCTAAGTGTTAAAGTCATCTTAGTAGCTAACTTGCATTGGTAGCGTGGTGTTGACCTGTCAATCAGCAGGTAAGCCCCGCCCCCTAAAGCATCCCCTGCTTTCTGGTCTGGTGGACTCTAAATGGACCATAATGTACTAAATGAACATCATGCTGGATTGAAGAAGACTTGAAACTAGAGATTGAGACCATAAACTCATGTTTACAATGTTTACTGAGATAATACATCAAGAGAGAAGTAGGACCATTTTCTCATAGACTTCTATACAACCAGAGAGGAGTCGCCCCCTGGTGGCCAGCAGAGAGAAGTAGGACCATTTTCTCATAGACTTCTATACAACCAGAGAGGAGTCGCCCCCTGGTGGCCAGCAGAGAGAAGTAGGACCATTTTCTCATAGACTTCTATACAACCAGAGAGGAGTCGCCCCCTGGTGGCCAGCAGAGAGAAGTAGGACCATTTTCTCATAGACTTCTATACAACCAGAGAGGAGTCGCCCCCTGGTGGCCAGCAGAGAGAAGTAGGACCATTTTCTCATAGACTTCTATACAACCAGAGAGGAGTCGCCCCCTGGTGGCCAGCAGAGAGAAGTAGGACCATTTTCTCATAGACTTCTATACAACCAGAGAGGAGTCGCCCCCTGGTGGCCAGCAGAGAGAAGTAGGACCATTTTCTCATAGACTTCTATACAACCAGAGAGGAACCAAAGAAGAAGAAGCGGGTTAGTACTTACAACAGGTAGCAGCAGACGGCTGTGAGGATGAGACTGGTGACAATCACACTGTCAAAAGAAACACAGAGGGACGTTTCATTCATGCTGTCATATAAATATTGATATTAATGTTCATCATATCTAACGAACATTTTGATACCGGGACACAGTGCTCACAGTCATCAGTCAGTCACAACATCAGATATGAAATACCAACAAATATTCATCATCCCATCATTCAGTTTTGGATGAAAGATGGATGGATGACGAATGAATTGATGGATGTATGTTGGATGAATAGATTAACAGATGGGTGGATAGATGGATGGATGCTGGGAGGAAGGAGAGGATGATGGGATGGATGGATGCTGGGAGGAAGGAGAGCATGATGGGATGGATGGATGCTGGGAGGAAGGAGAGCATGATGGGATGGATGGATGCTGGGAGGAAGGATGGATGGATGCTGGGAGGAAGGAGAGGATGATGGGATGGATGGATGCTGGGAGGAAGGATGGATGGATGCTGGGAGGAAGGAGAGGATGATGGGATGGATGGATGCTGGGAGGAAGGATGGATGGATGCTGGGAGGAAGGAGAGGATGATGGGATGGATGGATGCTGGGAGGAAGGAGAGGATGATGGGATGGATGGATGCTGGGAGGAAGGAGAGGATGATGGGATGGATGGATGCTGGGAGGAAGGATGGATGGATGATGGGATGGATGGATGCTAGGAGGAAGGAGAGGATGGATGATGGGATGGATGGATGCTGGGAGGAAGGATGGATGGATGATGGGATGGATGGATGCTGGGAGGAAGGAGAGGATGATGGGATGGATGGATGCTGGGAGGAAGGAGAGGATGATGGGATGGATGGATGCTGGGAGGAAGGAGAGGATGATGGGATGGATGGATGCTGGGAGGAAGGAGAGGATGATGGGATGGATGGATGCTGGGAGGAAGGATGGATGGTTGCTGGGAGGAAGGAGAGGATGATGGGATGGATGGATGATGGGATGGATGGATGCTGGGAGGAAGGATGGATGGATGATGGGATGGATGGATGCTGGGAGGAAGGAGAGGATGATGGGATGGATGGATGCTGGGAGGGAGGAGAGGATGATGGGATGGATGGATGCTGGGAGGAAGGAGAGGATGATGGGATGGATGGATGCTGGGAGGAAGGAGAGGATGATGGGATGGATGCTGGGAGGAAGGATGGATGGATGCTGGGAGGAAGGAGAGGATGATGGGATGGATGCTGGGAGGGAGGAAGGATGGATGGATGCTGGGAGGAAGGAGAGGATGATGGGATGGATGGATGCTGGGAGGAAGGATGATGGGATGGATGGATGCTGGGAGGAAGGAGAGGATGATGGGATGGATGGATGCTGGGAGGAAGGATGATGGGATGGATGGATGCTGGGAGGAAGGATGATGGGATGGATGCTGGGAGGAAGGAGAGGATGATGGGATGGATGGATGCTGGGAGGAAGGAGAGGATGATGGGATGGATGGATGCTGGGAGGAAGGAGAGGATGATGGGATGGACGTAAAATGACGCTCGGGGCCTCCGAACACGAGCACGCGCATGTATAGCCACTATGCCTCTGGACGCGCAGTGACGTGTATCTGTACTAGAGATAAAACGGCTCGCCGTCTGAAATGAAAAAGGCTCGCGCGCAGGCTGAAGGTTAACCCGGTAATCTGAATCGATAGCGGCAGGTGTATGGACCTACCCCCTGTTGGGACCTTTGGGCACAAGAAACGGAGCCACGACGCCCACCAGCGCCCACAGCGTGGTGAAGCAGATCATCGGCAGGGCGAGAGAGTGAGAAACCATCGCTGCGTCCGCAGAAACCCGACCAAACACAGCGAGTAGTCTCCGTTTGTCCTCCTGGAAATAACGCGCATCAATGGCTGCTCAGCCTGCTCGTCGCTTCCGCAAAGATCCCGCCCAGTTAAGCTGCCGCGACACGTGATTGGTCCGGAGCCAGCAGACAGCGGGCGCTGATTGGCTCAACCGTCCCTCCATCTGTATTACAGTGAGAGGGATTGGACGGATATGTGTGCCAGCAGGTTGTTTTTTTCTCATCTTCACCCTTAAAGGGTCAGTCTGTGATTTTATTTCCTCAGCAGGAAAAAGATACAACTATTCAAATATTGAATATATATATTAGTAATTTCCCTCCTTCGTTCAGCAGTGACTGATACAAACAAACAATACAATAATATAATATAAAAACGTCATTATTATGAAATCATTGTCCAGAGAGGCTGTAGGTTAATCCGTTTCTTTCTCTTTTTTATTCTTAAACACATGATGATATTTAGTTCTTATATATATTTAGCAACATTTCATCACAAAATAATACAGGAGCAAATGCTCTAATGTGGATAATATAACTTTTACCACAAGGTGATTTATGTCGTTGAGCGGCCTCACTGTGACAGACGATGCACTACCGCCACCCAGTGGACAAATATGCACTCTGCATTCCTGGTGCAGTTTCCTGCAGTTGATCTTACCTCAGATATTCATTCCAGCCAGACAAGAGAGCACTGATCTCCAGTTTTTAGTGGCTCAACTAACCAGGAAACATTAGATCGCTTACAGTCTGTTGTTCTCTGGATATCTGTCTAATTTCTTGACTAGACTGGTGGATTTGCCCCTTATGGAAGGTCGAAACAACAAAGTTCTGAAATGGTTGTGTTGTGTTGAGCAGCCTTTTGGATTTCTCAAGGAGTGACCTTAAAAAATAAATTATGGTTTAATTATTTAATGTAAAATTTCTATTTCATATTTATTGTATTGCTTGCGTATTTGACATTTTGTGGTAGTTTACACCGACTGATAATTGGATTTTATACATTTGAATTGTGCATCTGAACACTGTCCCAATTATATACCTAATTCTAATTACAAAGTTTTATCCAGAATCTTCCAACTCTATTATTGCTATCGACTCATGTGTGTCTAAAATCAAGTTTGAATTGAATAGCAAAAAATCGGATCCATAAAAGTGTTTTTTTAATGATGTATGTTGTGCTGTATACTGTACGGCAATTTCGATTTCAATACAAATTTGAATTAAAACAAAAATGCAAACAAAAAAAATAATTTCCCCCAAATTCCAGAAAGATATATTTAGAGAGAGATATTTAGTGTCATTATTTCATACTTATTTGACTTTACTTGTGTGTATACGACTTGTTCACATATGTTTATAGGACTTTTATCTATTTTTGAGCACATTGTTTTTAATACAAATAAAGTGTAACATTTTTACTCTCCAATGGAGAGATGATGATTTTTTTCACACGGTCCAAAGTAATGATTAAATATGAGGGGGCTAATTTCCATTTCGTTTGTGGTTTTATTTTGATGGTAGCGACCGGAAGTCGTCTTCAAATTCTGCCCGTCATTGTTTTATTGTTGAAAGTGGCGACCGGAAGTCGTGTTTTGTTGTGACGGGGTGATTTCTTCACACAGCGGTGACCGGAGCGGAGGAGGAGGAGGTTCACATGAACCGGCGAGCTGTCTGCGGGGAAGAAACGCCCGGAGAGTGTGTCCGTTCCCCGGAGGAATGCCGGGCGGTGACACCATGAAGTTCACCAGGGATATCTGCCGGCTGCTGGGCTTGAGAGGCGGTGAGTGGAGCTGCCGGCCGGCCGCGGACCGCTGGAGGTTCCTCGGGCTTGATTAGCCTAGTTTGTGCCACAGGTTGTTGTACGTGTCGCTGTGATTAATACCTGGAGCGACAGACAGGTCTGGACAGACAGGCTGACAACGTACAGTCGGTCAGAGTCAGTTTGCTGATAGTTTGTGTTTGTGGACGCTGAGATTTAAAAAAATTATATTTATATTTTGTATATATATATATGTATATATATATATATATACATATATATATATATATATATATATATATATATATATATATATATATATATATATACAGTGTTGATACAGATTAACAAGCAACATGATGATTTTTTTGGTGTTATGGTTAATTAAGTTTGATCTTTTATTTTTACTTATGCAACATATATATTAGGGATGGAGATGGAATATTGATATATTGATGGATCTCAATATAATATAATATTGAACCGTACGGTACGCCATGCACGGTTCAATAAGCACTTGTGAATTCAGGTATTTTCGGTTTTGCAATAAGATTTTGCGTAATTTCACGTTTCCATCCTTGTATTTTTCCCGGCAGTTAAAAACAGTTGTCTCACGTTGATGCCTTCCAACAAGCCAAAGCAAGCCGAACTACTCTAAAGAGAGTAGTGACCCCAGATGCATCAGAGCCAGAGTAACGCATTTTAAAATTAAATTGTTATCATCACATCGGCCCCCATCTAATATATTACATACTTTTGTTGAAAAAGTCACATGCTGGCCTAGCGTAGACGGCCTAGCATAGATGGCCTAGCATAGATGGCCTAGCATAGATGGCGTAGCGTAGGCGGCGAGGCGTAGGCGGCGTGGCGTAGGCGGCGTAGTGTAGACTGCCTAGCGTAGAAGGCCTAGCGTAGAAGGCCTAGCGTAGAATGCCTAGCGTAGGCGACCTAGCATAGAAGGCCTAGCCTAGAAGGCCTAGCGTAGGCGGCCTAGCGTAGAAGGCCTAGCGTAGGCGACCTAGCGTAGGCGACCTAGCGTAGAAGGCCTAGCGTAGGCGACCTAGTGTAGAAGGCCTAGCGTAGGCGACCTAGTGTAGAAGGCCTAGCGTAGGCGACCTAGCGTAGAAGACCTAGCGTAGGCGACCTAGTGTAGAAGGCCTAGCGTAGGCGACCTAGTGTAGAAGGCCTAGCGTAGGCGACCTAGCGTAGAAGGCCTAGCGTAGGCGACCTAGTGTAGAAGGCCTAGCGTAGGCGACCTAGTGTAGAAGGCCTAGCGTAGGCGACCTAGCGTAGAAGGCCTAGCGTAGGCGACCTAGTGTAGAAGGCCTAGCGTCCGCAGCCTAGCGTAGAAGGCCTAGCGTAGGCGACCTAGTGTAGAAGGCCTAGCGTAGGCGACCTAGTGTAGAAGGCCTAGCGTCCGCAGCCTAGCATAGGCGGCCTTGCGTTGGTGGGCCACATGACACTGATGTTAACCGGTAGTAAGCGCTGACTATACTTCCCAGCGATGGAGGGCTCGGTGACTCGCTACCAGAAAGGGGACCAGGCTTTGATAGAAGACCTGTTACCACTGAAGACCAGGACTGAGGCTTCCGCTCGCTTTTGTGAACCCCTCTAATTTAGCCCTTCGTTTTTCTGTATAATACTTATTTTGGGCTGTTGTTTGTTTCTAGTGAATTTGATCAGAGCTAATTCGTATTGGTCCTTTTACACTCAGCTGGCAGAACATAAACAACAACAAACCCAACCAAAACTATTTGACTGGCAAATAACTTGCTGCCACCCCACAAGAATGTAAAGGAACCGGTTTGACCGCTGCAGCTCTCAGCTGGTCACGTCTGGCAGAAAATAACTCCGTCGCTGGTGTAACAGCGGTTGAATTAAAGCCAACCCACAAGTTAATATCACACATGTCTTGTTTCTATGAGAGGCAATACACAGGGCTGGTACGGGTGCTGGAAATCCTTTAAAACCCTTGAATGTTAGTGTGGTGTTTCCAAGGTTTGAAAAGTGCTTGGATGTAGAATAAAGGTCTTGAAATGTGTGTTGTATGTGATGACATCTATGATAGAACAGAGGAAAGAAGATCTCCATATCCAAACATCATGTTGGTTGTTTAGAGGACAATAACATCTCATTTAATGTGATGAACAAGTGACATAATAAGGAGACTGAATACTGACCATTGCAATGATACAAATATGGAGTTTACCACAGCTGGAAGGGGCTGGAAAAGCATGGAAATGCACCTGGAAATGCTTGAAAAGTGCTTGAATTGAGTTTGGAGAAGGTGGAGGATCCCAGAGAGCTGGAAACGAGACGTTTCAGATGTGATCCTCGGCTGAAGCTGCTCTCTCACCAGGAACTGTGTTGTTGTAAAGAGGATTTCCTCCGGTGTTTGACAGTAAACAGTTTTACACTAAAGTCTTGATCATCAGGGGAAAAGAGCAGCGGATGGCTTTTATTGAATGAATGTGGCTGTTGTTTCGGCTGCCTTCTACTAAAGAACGTCCTGGGGGAAATCCTGGACTAACAAACGCACAAAGTCCCATGAAACCTGATGAAACATGCACCATGACCTGAAATAAAAGTACCAGCGAGGTTGAAGCTGAAGGAGACCACGTTTGATAATTACTTATCAAATAATGAACATTTAATTCAAGCTAGGACCAGTTCCTGCGAACCAACGTTTGAGTTGTGTAACATTTCTCAGAGGAGGACCACACCAGAACAGATATTTTAACCACAATCCTTTGCTGACGAAGAGCCTGACCTTGACGTCACTCATCACCGTGATAGTTTTAGACTTTGTGTTCATTTTGCAAAGTACTGCGAGAGCCTCGCTGCATCCAGCACGGCTGATACGTTTTATTTAAAGTGTTCTGCACCCCCCGGTCTGAGCCGCGCTCCACCCGCTGAATCCTGTTGACCGTCCTGGTCTCGAATTACAGGAAGTTCACATTTTCATGTGATTAAAAATATTTTAACCGACATTTCTCATTTACTTTTTCTGAAAACCAGAAACCAGAGACTGTCTGTGGTCCCCCAGAGGTCTAGATAGTAGCTCACATTAGTCCAGAGACCGGACTATGTGGAGGAACCAGAGACTGTCTGTGGTCCCCCAGAGGTCTAGATAGTAGCTCACATTAGTCCAGAGACCAGACTATGTGGAGGAACCAGAGACTGTCTGTGGTCCCCCAGAGGTCTAGATGGTAGCCCACATTAGTCCAGAGACCAGACTATGTGGAGGAACCAGAGACTGTCTGTGGTCCCCCAGAGGTCTAGATAGTAGCTCACATTAGTCCAGAGACCAGACCAGACTATGTGGAGGAACCAGAGACTGTCTGTGGTCCCCCAGAGGTCTAGATAGTAGCTCACATTAGTCCAGAGACCAGACCAGACTATGTGGAGGAACCAGAGACTGTCTGTGGTCCAAACAACAAGGTCTCTGCTGTATTTATGTGTAGATGACCTTATTTGGAGTGTTGTTGATGATGATGCTGCTGTTGTTGTTGTTTCTTGGGGTGTGTCCGTGTGTTGTTGTTGTTGTTGTTGTTGTTTCTTGGGGTGTGTCCGCGTGTTGTTGTTGTTGTTGTTGTTGTTTCTTGGGGTGTGTCCGTGTGTTGTTGTTGTTGTTGTTGTTGTTGTTTCTTGGGGTGTGTCTGTGTGTTGTTGTTGTTGTTGTTGTTGTTGTTGTTGTTTCTTGGGGTGTGTCCGCGTGTCAGTCTGGTCCTCGTTGAAACGACGAGCTAATGAGAGAGAAGAAGGCAGCCACACCCTCTAGATGACCTTCTGGTTTTCAGAGCGATATCACAAGGCAGTTATTTTTTAAATACAGTTTCTTATATTCAACTGTTTGCTTTCTTCTCTTTTTCCCCTTGATCACCCATTTTAATTAATTAATTAATTTAGTGTCATAGTGTTAATGTTTAGTTGACTAATAGTCTTGGAATTTGAATCTTATTTTAGTCAAAAGAAAACCGAAAGTATTTTAGTCTAGTTTTGTCTCTGATATATTTGAGTGTTTTTTTTTTAAACCATTAGATCACTTTGGATTTTCATTTTAGTCAATCTAGTCTCTTTCCAGAAGTTATTTATTTATGGAAGTATGTTCCAGAGAGAGAGAGAGAGAGAGAGAGAGAGAGAGAGAGAGAGAGAGAGAGAGAGAGAGAGAGAGAGAGAGAGAGAGAGAGAGAGAGAGATGCATGAAGAAGAAATGCAACATTAACCTTTTTGTAATTGGATCACAAGATGAGATGTGTGAGGTGATCCCTTCATCGTCTCACATTAAAACCCTTCCAGCTGTTCAGGGGCGCAAACAGCCAAACAGCCACGGAGCGTTCTATTAACAGCAGCTTCCTTCTCAGGTTGTGTGTGGGAACAGCACTTCTGTTACAGAGACCAGGGTTGCAGCCTTTATTTGCTCCAACTGCACTTATTTGAATAATAACTTTTATTGGAGAATATTATCATCCTTGGAAGCCTTTTGTCTCCCCGTCTTCTCTTGCTCTGCACATGAACAGAAAGAAGACAGAAAGAGTGTGTGTGTGTTAATTAACTACCGAGCGCAGGGAAACTCCGCCCTCATCCCATCTTGGATTGCATTTTAAAATGGAGAAATCACCACAACTCTAATTGTCATTTCTGGAAATCATCGATTTATAACTTTTCTCAGTCAAAGTAAAGTATGAATGAGGTGGTGAGGTGGATTTTCAGGAGCAACACGATGCCCTGCAGGATGATTGGTTATATCTGTTTCTGATTAAAGCACGTTGACCCAGTTGATAACAGAAGGGCCAGAGCTAGCCGGGACCCCGGACAGATAAGACCACCCCAGCCTGTATGGTGCCGGCTGGGTGACGCTGAAGGTTCAGCTCAGATTACAGATGATCCTTTTAGAACGAAGCCCGTCTGGTCTCCAGAAGTGGTTTAGGAGCATACTGCCCTCCCTCCAACCTACCCTGTTCAGGCTGTTAGCACTGTTAGCTGCTAGCCACTAGCTTAGCCGCGTTGAGAGCCAAATAGAGTCAATCCCTCAATCATCAATATGCACTGAATTTCCAATTTAGCACCTTTAAGCACAAATAAAACATCTTTGAATCCATCCAAACTTCGTCTTTCAGAACTTCCTTGTGTTCAATTTGTTTTAAGTTTTGAATATACTGTATATATAACAAATATTTGAATGCTAATAAACATTGAGCGCCTGCTGCACCTCTGACCGAACCGCCGGGCCTGGAACCAGTTCTAGAGGGAAACACCGCTCATTAAGTGTCGGTTTAAATATTCCTGCCAGGATCAGCCTCTGATGAATCCTCCTCCGTGCTGTATTCCTGTTATAAATAGACGGAGGCATGTCAAATATGTCAGGAAAACAGACGCACCATCTAGCGATCTCATGCAAGGAAGACTCCCGGCACACCCGTCTCCAGGGAAGATGGACTTCCATCCAAGTTCTGAGAAGGCTGGTTGGTAAATGCATCAACTCACTTTCTTAAAAGTAGAATGAATCTCTGTGGGATAACACGGTGGGGCTGACATTTAAGTTGGATATTTCCATGTGGAATATTTCTGGAATGCCTCTGAGTACCTTTTAGCTCTATTTCTGTCGGGGGCCCTCAGATATTTCTGGCGTGGTGACCTCTTTCGTCTGGTTCGACCGCCTGCCGTATTAAAATGAAAAACGACATCATCAAGATTACTCGTTCACATTTAAACTCTGCATTTCTAATTTATTAATCAGTTGAATCGAGAGTGAGAGAGAGAGAGAGAGGCTGGAGGATATTTGCATAAAAGCCACTATTTGACTATGTGGGCTTTTATTAGAGAATTTGTGGTAAATCCGTTTGTTGGACTGAATGATTTCATTCTTTGGAAACACGAGGAAAGAAGAGGAGAAACGGAAGGCTGCATAAAGGTTCACTCTCACTCCTTCCCTCTCTGTTTGCATCGGCCAATCACAAGCTGCCACACCATCACCTGTGTGGTTTTGCATGGGAAATGTCTCAGTACACACACACACACACACATGAACACACACACACCCTTTCGTTAGGCAAATGCAGACATTTTGAAATGAGATCAATTTAAAACTGACTGCAATAGAAGGGATGTTTCATAGCATAGCAACGATAGCATAGCATAATACCTAACCAAACCTCAACTCAACTCTTCTTACATTGTGTGTCTTCAGGAGGCCCATGTGAGGAGGAGATGGAGGTTCAGAATGGAGCTCCTGACCCGACAGACAGAAGAAAAGACCACGACTCATCACAGGTAGACTGGAAGACTTCTACAGTATATATACTCTGAATTAGTTGGTGTGTATGTGTTGGTAAAACACGTTATATTTAGGGTACTTTTAAAACACGGACCACAGTCTGATTTACAGACGTGTACTTGAAGTCTGTTGAGATACCGTTTCACTAGCAGCTACTAGATCTCTGGCTTCTCGTGGATCCATTCAACGGGTGCCAACTTCATCTCCAGACTGTCAAAGTTTAAAATAAAAAGAATCCCTCTCAGATATTTTTGTGTCATTTTGCCCGCTGCACTTCCTAAACGACGGCAGTGATTGTGAAGTTGTGTGAGTTGCGTTCAGGAGCGTTCTTCAGTTACCTGACTGTCGTGTTTGTGCAAACAGGCGACGCTGACCAGCGAGGAGGGTTTGGATGAGGAGGAGAGGACAAGGAGGCGAGCCCAGAGGAGGAGAGCTAAAAGGAAAGTGAGTAACAGGAAGGCGACCTGGCTGACGTGGCAACACACCTCAAGGCAGAAATGACAGAGTGTCACACAGGTGCAGCACCAGGACAGATTTGTTGTTGTCTGTGACTCGTCTGCTAACCAGCGTGAACGTGTCTCCTCCATTCCACCACCACCACACCCGTAACCACACCCATGTTCACTCATCTCACACTACTACGTTCCCACGCCCTCCTCATTCATTCATTTAATGACACACCTAACGCACGTCTGCTTCTCCACCCGTGTCCACGCATACGTACCATCCCACAGCCAGCATGTCCATGTCTCCTTTCAGAGGCAGAAAGAACGCAGGAAACTGGAGCGGGAGGAGAGGATGGAGGACGCTTCGGAGCAGGTCTGAATGGCTCAGCAGCTGTTAGAGTCCTGCATATCCTGCAAGGACAAGGAACCCCCAGTAGGAACGTGCAGCTTCTTCTTCTCCGGGCTTCTTTCCAGGTCATGTTCTGGTTGTTCACAGGAAGAGGAGGCGTCGGGCGCAGTGTCGGAGAGCGACAGTGAGGAGGAATTGAAGGAGGAGGAGGAATGGACTGCGGTTCGCCCCAGAAACAAATGCAACCCAGAATCGTTACCTGCCGTTGTGACATCCGAGGACAAGGGCGACGGCCCGCTGCCCCACGGGACCTCCGAGGAGGTGGGTTGAAGCCCGGCCG